>NW_023270454.1:38680295-38812406 GCF_011800145.1 Mirounga leonina | reverse complement strand
TAAATAAATAAATAAATAAATAAATAAATAAATAAATAAATAAATAAAAATTAGAAAGAATAAATAAATAAATAAAAATTAGGAAGAAAAAAATAAATAAATAAAAATTACAAAGAAAATAAAACAACCCTATCTCCCGAAACTAATATTACACTGCATGTTCACTGACTGGAATTTAAATTAAAACTTGGAGATAAATAAATAAATAATCAGCCCTGTCTACACACAATTAAAAAGCTAAAAAAGAGAATACCCAAGATCACAGAGCTAGTTAGGGAAGAACCTAAGTATTCTCACATCCAATTTATTGATATTTCCGTAACTCCATGGCTCAACAAATTACTGAGAGTAAGTCTCCTATTTCCAGTAGTAACAACTTTATAAAGATATACAAATACATGAGTAACTGGCATACAGTCAATGCACAGATAAGCCACAGAACCTAAAAAAGGTACATGCCCAGAATTTGAAAATAAAGGTAAAAACAATCAAATTCTCTATAATCAGATACAGCAAATATGAATATTAATCAAATTAGATTAGCTAAGAAAAAAGCTGTAAGTGTGTTGTTTAAACTAGTGTCTCCTCAAGATCACTAATGAACCCAGGGTACTTCCCTAAAAAGGAAGTTTGTACATAAAACATAATTAACTGAAATAAACTAAATATTGAAAATGTTTTATGTGGGTCCTAATATATGCAGACATTCTGATACTGAAAAAGAATTCAGATAACAAATTTTCAGTGTTTACATAGAAATGTTCAAGGGAGACGTGGTAACCTGATTGTTTTTGTGGTCGGTTGGTTTGTTGGCTGGAATGCAACCAGGGTGGTTTTCCAGGCTTTACAGTTTAGAGGAAACATCCTGCAAATCTGTTCAATCCCCTTTCTCTGGTTCTAAATTCCCAAAGCAACCTTTCTACTACTATGTTTCCCCATGCCCTTTCATTCCCAGAAGGTAATCTTGAATATCTGACTAATATTCCAGGTTATGGTAAGAAATATTTATACAGAAATACTGAAGACCTATAATCTAGACTAATACAAACTAACAAACTGGGATTATCCAGCTTATTAAATTTATTTAAACACTAGCCATCTTATATTACAATTTATTATTTATGCTTTATATCACTTCCGAAACTGAAAATTCTATGAAGGTACTACATGTAGCAAGCTATAGCCAGCACTCAACACGTATTTTCGAATAACTGAATGGAGTAACTGAGTAAACTCGGAAGATCAAGTTCTTGAGAAAGCAATGATAACTAGGTGATTTCATCAATGACAAATCTCTACAAAGATGATGCTGATGCTTGCTTGATATGTTCCTGAGCAATTTATAGGTCCTTCTGCATACGATTTCATGAGATCCTTATAAGCCATGGATGAACTAGGGATGCAAATACTACTGCTCCTCGGATGAGGAAACCAAGGCTCAGAGAGGTCCAGGGCTTACCTGGTGACCACTCAGACCACTAGATGAGTAATGGTAAAAGCAGGAGTCAAACACCTGCTTCGATTCCTCGGCAAATGCATCCCTTGCTAAGGGTCAGATGGCCCAGCAGCACAGGTGGTGATGTTACGCCACAGCCTGTTACTTAGGCTGGCGTTGTTTAACTACTTCTCACCCACAATCGGGACTGGTCCTTAGGGCTGAGGCAGAGAGAGACTAAAAGGTGGGGGTCAAAAGACTTCAGCTACAGAGAGAAGGGCCCAGAAATGGGAATATGGCAATGCTAAACAAGGTGTTTGAAGATCAGGTGCCTGGGGGCGCCTGGGTGGCTCAGATGGTTAAGCGTCTGCCTTCGGCTCAGGTCACGATCCCAGGGTCCTGGGATCAAGCCCCACGTCGGGCTCCCTGCTAGGCGGGGAGCCTGCTTCTCCCTCTGCCGCTGCATCTCTCTAGCTCTCTCTCTGACTCTCATGAATAAATAAAAAAATAAAATAAAAAAAAAATGAATATCAGGTGCCTGGAAGACATTTCCATTGGGACGGAAAAGGAGCCAGACAAGAAGAAAAGGAATGATGAGAGATAGGAGGGAGAGAATTAATTGAGAAGAGTGTCAGGGAAGCAAAAGGATGCAAGAGGCAAGTAGGCATGGTGTCAAAGGCTACAGTTAAGTCAAGGAGGATGAAAACTGAGAATGAGCCACTAAATTCGGTGAACACAGATCACTGCCAGCCATGAAGGGGACCCTTTTGGTTAGAGTGGTAGAAATGGAAGACAACTTGAGAGGAATTAGGGGGTTAAATGAGAGTATTCTAAGTTACACACAGAATTCTTGAGAAATCTGGGTATGTTTCAAACAAGTTTTATTGCAGCTTAAAACAAACACAGGCAACTCTTTGTAGGGCTTCTAAGAATGCTAACCCTACCCAGAAGATGAGACTAATGTTAAAAGGTAGATACGGAAGACGGGTAGGGACGTGCAATTTCTCACCACCACTGCTATTCTGTTCTTCCATCTGTCAGAGAGGAAGAACTGTTACCATTTCCCAGAGAGCACAGGAGGCTGCAGGAAAATAAGTGCCCATAAGCCAGCTAGCAAGAGGGCTCAACACTGACAGCCTTTTTCAGATACGAGATTTCTCCAGGAGGCCGTTAAACTTCCACTGCAAGCAAACGCAGTAACAGACCCCATTTAACAGAAGAGAAAGGCAAGGCACAGAAAAGCCGAGTGATTGCTGAAGCTGAGACAGTGACTGACAGGTCAGATTTCCTTCTCACTTTAAGTCTGCTCTCTGCTGATCAGATCTACTCTAAATGCCTTTATAAATGTTTCAATGAATCTTATCTTCATGCATTGGATTAGCAAGATCAACTCCCCACTGATAATGCAAAATAACCCTGAAATGTTTCATGCCTGACTGATAAGCCAGAAATTGAACTTTCTGTCTCCATTTGGACTGTGATGATCTTGATCTTTCACCTCTAGCAAAAATCTTCTCATAGCTATAATTTTAAAGTTAGTAATGAGTGCTTCATTTGCTTTCCAAGCAGATAGAAAACCTTTTTTAAATACACTCAGACTGTCATGACCTTCGTCTATGACTTAAAGAGTTCACCACACGTAATAATTTTCTTTGCTCGGGAGACATTCTTAAATTTTCTTTGAAGAGATTTGGGCAATAGCCCCATTGATGAAATTAAACACACACACACACACACACACACACACACACCCCTCTTAACTTAATTACCTTTCTGCTATACCTGAAATCAAAACTTTTCTTTGAAATGTATTTGGAATTCTACATGACTAGCAAAGGGTTCTAAAATCCCTCAGCCTGCTAATTAAAAATATAATAAAAATGCCAACTAAATATGTTTACATTAAAAGAAGCACACCATCTGAACCCAAGACTCGGCAAGGGAACAGCCTATTGCCTACAAGAAGGAAACATGGTCCAGATTCCTAAGCTGAAGTTCTGGCTGTCCTATGTGGGGCTCAACTCACTTGGGGTGCATTTTAGGTTTTTTCTACACTAAAAAAGGAAAATAATAATTTGATAAAAATGGGCCGATAAAAAGCCATTTTATCTGTTTAACCTATTTTTGTGAGGTTTATAACATGAAATAGAGGTTTTGAATAGTGTAATATCACACTCACTGTAGGCTTTTGAAGGCAGGTCTCATTTTCCTTTTTATTCCCTGTGGTAGAAGATAGTGTCTACATAAGGTGGGAGCTTAACTTCTGGTTGAGTATTACATTAATTTCTAAAGCTAGATGGCGAGCGAACACAACAGTGATTATTATGCTTTAAGCTGTATATATGTCTTACACACCTTTTGTAGATATAATTCATAATTTTTAAAAGGAGAATCCCAAGGATCATCTGCCACACATTCTATCTAATTCAATAGATCTAAGGTGGAGATAAGGACTTTTTTTTCCCCTAATCACCCACCCATAATGCTGGTATGGGTGATCTAATGGGATTCACCTTGAGAAACAAAAAATAAACAAACCAACATAAATTCCATGCATGTAATCAGTACACCGCTTTTAGTGGTGGAGCTGCCTTATTTTCATAGTTCAAACTACCAGGCTTGGCTTTAAACACAGATAAAATAGAGGGTTTTTTTGTGTGTGTGTTTTGTTTTGTTTTGTTTTTGACAGAGAGAGACACAGCAAGAGAGGGAACACAAGCAGGGAGAGAGGGAGAGAAAGAAGCAGGCTTCCTGCTGAGCAGAGAGCCCCATGCGGGGCTTGATCCCAGGACCCTGGGATCATGACCTGAGGCGAAGGCAGATGCTTAAGGACTGAGCCACCCAGGTGCCCCAAGATAAAATAGAGTTTAGCATAAAACACTCTCAGACCTGACTGGAAACTCCTTCCTACCTTGCCCTGATTTTTATTTATTATGATTCTTAATGCTTGTTTTAAATTTTTTCCTTCAGATATTTGAAGGCAGAAAACATTAATTATATTTCTCTCCTACGTGGTTTAATGTTTCAGACTCACAAAATTTTACAAAGTTATACAGCTTTGCAACTTTACTCAGGAACCAAGACCTAGTTATTTACTTCACATTTTTAGGCATTGGCTATTAGCTGCATCCTTCCCCTTCTCAGCTTGCAAAAGAAGAAATACTGAAACAAAGGAAGATAGGGTAAACTTTTTCCAAACCCTACCTTTCTAGCTTTTTTCATGAAACAGAAGCGTGATAGAGAAATAAAATACCTCTATAACAACAGCATGGAAACCACAGAACTCTCTCCAAACTTGGAAAAATAATGTACCAGTTTCTTAAAGGAGAAACTTCTTTCATACCAACTTCTGTGGTATTTACTACAAGGCAGAAGTTCCTTGAATTTAAATACAATGATTCCTTTAGCAAGTCCCATAAGGTTTTAAACATTTGTAAAGCTTTGGGGGAAAAAAATCCTATCTTTTACTACAGAACTTTGCATTTGGAACATAAATTTAAACCAAACAAATGTATACAGAATTAAACAAAGTGTAAGTGTTTATCTCATGTCTCCCATGTTAGAATAAAATAGAAAACATATTGATCTACCACTTCCTTATATTTGGCAATGAATTAGGCTTCGCCAAGACTTATTACTTTTTCTATTATTTAAAAAAGGAACTAAAATCTCATGCGTGCACACACACACACGTGTGTCCACATGCACACACACACACGCACACAAACACACCCACTACCACATAACCACCAATGCTTTTTTGTCAACAGCACACCCTATAATCTTGCGGTTTTGAAAAGTTGCATTTAAAACGCTGGAATGAATAAATAATGATGAAAAAAAGAACAAAGTCGTATTTCTAATATTTAAATTAAAGTAGTTTAAAATTTAAAAGCCACAAAATAAGACTGTCCGTCAGCTATGCCCTTAAACAGTCTCATTTTAATACCTAAAGGATATGCTAGCATTCCAGCATATATGCATTGCTATGCACATACGGTTACTTCCTTTTGATGCTAAAAATGATTATAAACTAGATGGCTCAATGAAACAAAAACAATCTAACTTATAAAAACAAAAATTGTTTTTTAACTTTAACAAGTAATAAGGCTATTTCTTGCCAAAGTGCAAGCTGTGATCTTAAGGAATGCAGTAACTTTGATTTCATGACAAAACCTTTTGGTAACCAACAGTTTTATGCAAAAAGCATTTCAAATGAAAGGTGTGTAAGTAACAGAAAAAACTTCCTTCTATGTTATAGAACAACTTTGCAAAGTAAAAAGAAAATCATTTCAAATGACACTCTTACATCTGCATACATCCCCCAAATCATTAAATATAAATATGCTACACAATCGCACATTTCCTTTTTTTATTTTATGGGGCCGTGAGTAAATCATTGGAATAATTTTTTTTTAATTATGTTATGTTAGTCACCTTAAAATACATTATTGGTTTTTGATGTGGTGATCCACGATCCATTGTTTTCGTATATCACCCAGTGCTCCATGCGGTACGTGCCCTCCTTAATACCCATCACCAGGCCAACCAATCCCGCCTCCCCGCTCCCGTCTAAAACCCTGTTTGTTTCTCAGGTCCATAGTCTTTCATGGTTCGTCTCTCCCTCCAATTCTCCCCCCCCCCCATTTTTCCCTTCCTTCTAATGTCCTCCATCCTATTCCTTATGTTCCACAAATAAGTGAAACTATATGATAATTGACTTTCTCTGCTTGACTTACTTCACTTAGCATAATCTCCTCCAGTCCCATCCATGTTGATATAAAAGTTGGGTATTCATCTTTTCTGATGGCTGAGTAATATTCCATTGTATATATGGACCACATCTTCTTTATCCATTCATCTGTTGAAGGGCATCTCGGCTCTTTCCACAGTTTGGCTATTGCAGACATTGCTGCTATGAACATTGGGGTGCATATGGCCTTTCTTTTCACTACATCTGTATCTTTGGGGTAAATACCCAGTAGTGCAATTGCTAGGTCATAGGGTAGCTCTATTTTTAAATTTTTGAGGAACCTCCACACTGTTTTCCAAAGTGGCTGTACCAACTTACATTCCCACCAACAGTGTAAGAGGGTTCCCCTTTCTCCACAACCTCTCCAACATTTGTTTCTTTCCCTATCCATTTTTGTCATTCTAACTGGTGCAAGGTGGTATCTCAGTGTGGTTTTCATTTGGATTTCCCTGATGGCTAATGATAATGAACATTTTTTCATGTGTCTGTTAGCCATTTGTATGCCTTCTTCAGAGAAGTGTCTGTTCATCTCTTCTGCCCACTTTTTGATTTGATTATTTGTTTTTTGGGTGTTGAGTTTGAGAAGTTCTTTATAGATCTTGGATACCAACCCTTTATCTGTAGTGTCATTTGCAAATATCTTCTCCCATTCTGTGGGTTGCCTCTTTGTTTTGTTGACTGTTTCCTTTGCTGTGCAGAAGCTTTTTATCTTGATGAAGTCCCAAAAGTTCATTTTTGCTTTTGTTTCACTAGCTTTTGGAGATGTATCTTGAAAGAAGTTGCTGTGGCCAATGTCAAAGAGGTTACTGCCTATGTTCTCTTCTAGGATTTTGATGGATTCCTGTCTCACATTGAGGTCTTTCATCCACTTTGAGTTTATCTTTGTGAATGGTGTTAGAGAATGGTCGAGTTTCATTCTTCTGCATGTGGCTGTCCAATTTTCCCAGCACCATTTACTGAAGAGACTGTCTTTTTTCCATTGCATGTTTTTTCCTGCTTTGTCAAAGATTATTTGACCATAGAGTTGAGGGTCAAATCATTCTGTTCTCTATTCTGTTCCATTGGTCTGTATGTCTGTTTTTGTGCCAGTACCATGCTGTCTTGGTGATCACTGCTTTGTAATATAGCTTGAAATCAGGCAACGTGATGCCCCCAGCTTTGTTTTTCTTTTTCAACATTTCCTTGGTGATTTGGGGTCGTTTCTGATTCCATACAAATTTTAGGATTGTTTGTTCCAGCACTTTGAAAAATGTCATTGGAATTTTGATAGGGGTGGCACTGAAGGTATAGATTGCTCTGGGTAGCACAGACATTTTAACAATGTTTATTCTTCCAATCCATGAGCATAGAATATTTTTCCATCTTTTTGTGTCTTCTTCAATTTCTTTCATGAGTGTTCTGTGTAGTTCCTAGAGTACAGATCCTTTACCTCTTTGGTTAGGTTTATTCCAAGGTATCCTATGGGTTTGGTGCTATTGTAAATGGAATTGTTTCTTTAATTTCTCTTTCTACAGTTGTGTTGTTAGTGTACAAGAAAGCAACTGATTTCTGTGCATTTATTTTGTATCCTGCCACATTACTGAATTGCTGGATGAGTTCTAGTAATTTGGGGGTGGAGTCCTTTGGGTTTTCCACATAAAGTATGTCGTCTGTGAAAAGAGAGAGTTTGACTTCTTCTTTGCCAATTTGAATACCTTTTATTTCTTTTTGTTGTCTGATTGCTGTTGCTAGGACTTCTAGTACTATGTTGAACAATAGTGGCAAGAGTGGGCATCCTTGAGGTGTTCCTGATCTTATGGGAAAGGCTCACAGCTTTTCCCCATTGAGGATGATATTCACTGTGGGTTTTTCATAGATGGATTTTATGAACTTGAGGGATGTTCCTTCTATCCCTATACTCTGGAGAGTTTTAATCAGGAAAGGATGTTGTATTTTGTCAAATGCTTTTTCTGCATCAATTGAGAGGACCATATGGTTCTTCTCCCTCCTCTTATTAATGTGTTCTATCACATTGATTGATTTGCGAATGTTGAACCACCCTTGCATCTCAGGGATAAATCTCACTTGATCATGGTGGATGATCGTTTTAATGTATTGTTGGATCCTATTAGCTAGGATTTTGTTGAGGATTTTGGAATCCATATTCATCAGGGATATCGGTCTGAAATTCTCCTTTTTGATGGGGTCTTTGCCTGGTTGGGGGATTAAGGTAATGCTGGCCTCATAGAATGAGTTTGGAAGTTTTCCTTCTGTTTCTATTTGTTGAAACAGCTTCAGTAGAATAGGTATTATTTCTTCTTTGAATGTTTGGTAGAATTCCCCAGGGAATCCATCAGGCCCTGGACTCTTGTTTTTTGGGAAGTTTTTGATCACTGCTTCAATCTCGTTACTGGTTATTGGCCTATTCAGGTTGTCAATTTCTTCCTGTTTCAGTCTTGGCAGCTTATAGGTTTCCAGGAAGGCCTCCATTTCAACCAGATTGCTCAGTTTATTGGCATAGAGTTGTTGATAATAATTTCTAATTGTTTCTATTTCCTTGGTGTTAGTCATGATCTCTCCCCTTTCATTCATAATTTTATTAATCTGGGTCCTTTCTCTTTTCTTTGGATAAGTCTGGCCAGTGGCTTATCGATCTTATTGTTTCAAGGAACCAACTTCTAGTTTCGTCGATCTGATTGACCATGTTTCTGGTTTCTAATTCATTGATCTCTGCTTTAATTTTAATTATTTCTCTCCTAATGCATGGCCTAGGCATCATTTGTTGCTTTTTCTCTAGTTCTTTAACTCTACACTTAGTTGGTGAATTCGGGATTTTTCTATTTTTTTGAGTGAGGCTTGGATGGCTATGTATTTCCCCCTTAGGACCGCCTTTGCAGTATCCCATAGGTTTTGGACCGATGTGTTTTCGTTCTCATTGATTTCCATGAATTGTTTAAGTTTTTCTTTGATTTCCTGGTTGACCCAAACATTCTTGAGCAGAGTAGTCTTTAGCTTCCAAGTGTTTGAATTTTTGCCAAATTTTTCTCATGATTGAGTTAAAGTTTTAAAGCACTGTGGTCTGAGAATGTGCAGGGAATAATCTCAGTCTTTTGGTATCCATTGAGACCTGATTTGTGACCCAGTATGTGGTCTATTCTGGAGAAAGTTCCATGTGCACTTGAGAAGAATGAGTATTCTGTTGTTTTAGGGTGGAATGTTCTGTAAATATCTATGAGGTCCATCTGGTCCAATGTATCATTCAAAGTTCTTGTTTCCTTGTTGATTTTCTGCTTAGATGATCTGTCCATTGCTGAGAGTGGAGTATGGAGGTCTCCTACAATTAACATATTGTTATCAATATGACTCTTTATTTTGGTTAACAGTTGGCTTATATAGATGGCTGCTCCCATGTTGGGGTCATAGATATTTATAATTGTTAGATCTTCTTGTTGGATAGACCCTTTAAGAATGATATAGTGTCCTTCTGTGTCTCTTATTACAGACTTTAGTTTAAAATCTAATTTGTCTGATACAAGAATTGCTACCCCAGCTTTCTTTTGAGGTCCACTGGCATGGAAGATGGATCTCCATCCCTTCACTTTCAGTCTGGATGTATCTTTAGGTTCAAAATGAGTCTCTTGTAGACAGCATATGGATGGGTCCTGTCTTTTTATCCAATCTGCAACCCTGTGCCGTTTTATGAGAGCGTTTAGGCCATTCACGTTGAGAGTGATTATTGAAAGATATGAATTGTCACCATGTTGCCTGTGAAGACGTTGTTTTTATAGACTGTCCCTGTAAATTTCTGTTGTATATCACTCTTGGGGTCTTTCTCCTTTTATAGAACCCCCTTTAATATTTCTTGCAGGGCCAGCTTAGTGGTCACATATTCTTTCAGTTTCTGCCGGTCGTGGAAGCTCTGCATCTCTCCATCCATTCTAAATGAAAGCCTTGCCGGATAAAGTATTCTTGGCTGCATGTTCTTCTCATTTAGTACCCTGAATATGTCTTGCCAGGCCTTTCTGGCTTGCCAGGTCTCTGTGGATAGGTCTGACGTTATTCTGATGTTCCTCCCTCTGTACGTAAGGAATCTCTTCCCCCTAACTGCCCTTAAGATCATTTCCTTGGTTCTAAGATTTGCAAGTTTTACTATTACATGCCAGGGCGTTGGCCTGTTTTCCTTGATCTTAGGAGGGGTCCTCTCTGCCTCTAGGATGCGAATGTTTGTTTCATTCCCCAGATTAGGGAAGTTCTCAGCTACAATTTGCTCAAATACATCTTCTAGTCCTCTCTCTCTCTCCACTCCCTCCGGGATTCCAATTATTCTGACATTGGAATGCTTCATGGTGTCACTTATTTTTCTGATTTTATTTTCATGGATTCGGAGTTGTTTTTCCCTGGCCTCCTCTTTTCCCTTTTTATCTATTATATTGTCTTCCAGGTCGCTTATTCGCTCTTCTGCCTCAGTTACCCTAGCTGTTAGATTATCTAGATTGGATTGGATCTCATTGATAGTATTTTTAAGTTCTGCCAATTCACCTTTTATTTCTGCCCTTAGAGACTCTATGTTGCCATTAATTGATTTCTCCATTCTAGCCATTGTCTTCACAATTGCTAGCCTGAATTCCATCTCCGACATCTTGGTTATATCTGCATCCATTTGTAAATCTGCAGCATAAGTCATAATCTCTGAGTCTTTTCTATTTTGGGGGCTCCTCCTCCTAGTCATTCTGTTGATGGGTGTTTGAGGGAATGTATAGAGTCCAAATTATTGACCAGAACCCAAGCAAGATGCACCTGTTTTCTTGGGACCTTAGGGTTGCTGGCCTCTTGTTTTCCCAGCCTGTCTTCTGCGGGAGGGGCCTGCCACACTGTTACTCAGGCAACCCTGTTCAGGCGGAGTTGCCCTGTGCCCCTGTGGCAGGGGATGGGCTCAGTGGGAATCAGTTTTGGGGGCTTTTGTTCTCTGGTGGCTTTCCGCGTCTCTTCCGCGAGTCAGAGCAGAAAAGACCGTTTCCAACCCTCTGCCTCAGAGCAGAGAGACTGCAGTCTGTTCTTCAGTGAGCTCTCCAGGCCACACTATCTCCGTTTCTGTCTGTGCTGCTATAAACTGCAGCATCCTGGGTTGTGCGCCCCTCCGCAGCGCTCCCAGTCCTGCCTCCAGGTCGGGGCACATCTCTGCCCTTTGTGCTTCTAAAACCGGCAGCCGCTCCCAGTTGGCCCGCGCGACCCCACTGCTCCGGGTTTCCACCCCGGGGGCTACCCTAGAGTCCTTTCCCCGCTGCTACTGGTCTGCGAGTCTGTGCCCCATCTGCAGCGCGCGAGGCTGTCGCTCACCGGCGGTGTAGGATCCCCATGACCAGGCACCCTCCCGCTGCCATTTATCCTCCGATATCTGCCCGGGGAATCATGGCTCCCCGCTTCATGCCTCAAAACCAACCGCCTGCGATATTCTGTTTGTAGTGATCCAGATCTTCTTATATCTCAGGCTGGTTTCGTGGGTGCTCAGAGTGGTCTGGTAGATATCCAGCTCAATTCTGGGGACCAGTTGAAATAGGGTCCCCCTACTCCTCCGCCATCTTCCCCCCTCCTCTCACATTTCCTTTAATGCATGAGAGCATGTTCTAAACATGTTTATTTATACTAAAGATGTATATGCAAATTATTTGAGAGCATAAGCTAAATGGAAACAAGTTTAATGACACAAAATCTAGAAGGAAGGAAGTTTTCTTACATGTCACAACCAGTGCAGGGAACAGTCAGTTTGAAAGGACAGTGTGACATGTGTGCCCAGCAGTTTTCCTAGCATGTTGAAATCCATGAGGGTGTAAGTCTGCTGCATGCAAGGCAGAGCAGAGAATCGCAGAGAAGTAGAATCAAAACCTTTTCCTTGTGGTACCTGACAGTGGACTCTGCTTTTGGACCTTTTCATTTACATGCACCAATTTACAGTGCAGCCTTCGATTAGATTATTTCCAATACATTATACAAAAGATTAATCTCCCTTTACATTTACTTCAGCAAAAGCTTATGTTCAGTTACCTTGTAACATTACTTTAAAAAACATTCAACTTAAAATTATCTAATATCTTACTTGCAGATCACTTTCTTCCACAATCCAATGTAAATATTTAAAAAGTCTATTCATTTCATAACAGAAGATATGACCCAACTGGACTTTGCATGCTCAATTTTCAGTATCTTTGAAAAATTGTAACTAACTCCCGAAATCTACAAAAATGCTTGATAATGATAAAGCTGCACAATATAATCATTGAACAAACTAGACCAATATCAGAAAACAAATGAAATATTTGTAAATTCAACATTATTAACATATAACATTAATGTGAATTATTTAAATATCTAGTGGGGAATAAACATGTAAATATAATTTCTAATGCAATATGTTAATGTCAAGAAATTGAGTGAACTTTGAACTTCTGCCAAAAGTCATCTGAGAACAAAAAGGCTTTTTAGTTTTAAAGCTCTTAAGGGAGGGGCGCCTGGGTGGCTCAGCCATTAAGCGTCTGCCTTCGGCTCAGGTCCTGAGACAGAGAGCCCCGCATCGGGCTCCCTGCTCCATGGGAAGCCTGCTTCTCCCTCTTCCACTCCCCCTGCTTGTGTTCCCTCTCTTGCTGTGTCTCTCTCTGTCAAATAAATGAAATCTTTTTAAAAAAAGCTCTTAAGGGAATCACATCAGAGAGAAAGAGGTAAATGACACCTTTCAGTCAATTACCACTGGTCTCAGATATACCAAAAGAGACCCTTTCCTCAAATTCTTTCAAAGGAGTAGAAAGATAATCACGGCAAGGACTAGTCTAAGACTCCTGTAACTCCTCTAGCTCACTAATTATGTGACAACTAAAAAGAACCACCCAGCATAATGAAACACAGGTTAAATCCAACTCTCTGCCAATTCCATTCCTACACCAAGAAACTAAGGAGAAAACACACAACCATGATGCCTGGCTTCATTTGCAATGCACGACCACAGGTCTCAACTGGATCCTTAGTGCTTCCAGCAATGTTCCCATACTCCAGTTAATTCACTCTCCTAGATGGCAATTGCACATTTTATCCTCTCATCTCAAATGTTAATATCACCTACTCCATCATCCTTCTCAGCTGCTGAGAAAAAAGTAAAAATCAGAAGACAACAAAGAAAATGAGAAGAGAGCTAAGAAACAAAAAGTCATCAGAAACTCCCAAGTGCACTCTTTCTACCCATCTTCATGGATCTCTATCCACACACTCTGTCTTCTCTCTTTATCATCAATAAACGATCCAAGCTCCTACTGAAGCTCATGCAACCCAAAAACCCTTCTCTTCCACTTGACCAAATAAATTACTTCAGCACTCTTTTTTTTATTTAAAGATTTTTATTTATTTATCTGTCAGAGAGAGAGAGAGAAAGAGCACAAGCAGGGGGAGCGGCAGGCAGAGGGAGAAGCAGGCTCCCCGCTGAGCAAGGAGCCTGATGTGGGACTCGATCCCAGGACCCTGGGATCATGACCTGAGCCGAAGGCAGACGCTTAACCGACTGAGCCACCCAGGCGTCCCAGCACTCTCTTAAATAAACAACTTCCTCTCAACTATATATCCCCATCATGATAGAAACATACTATCATTTCTGGGGCACCTGGGTGGCGCACCTGGGGCACCTCAGTTAAGCATCCTACTCTTGGTTTCAACTCAGGTTGTGATCTCAGGGTCATGAGATTGAGATCCACTCAGCACTAAGTGGGGTGTCTGTTTGAGATTCTCTCTCCCTCTCCCTCTGCCCCTCCTGCTCATGCTCTCTCTCTCTCTCTCTCTAAAATAAATAAATAAATCTTAAACAAATACTGTCATTTCTGAAATTTAAAAAATCTTGACCTCATATCCCTTTTTAAATATAGCCCCATTTCTCTCTTCCCTTTTGTAACAAAGGACTTCAAAACAGTTGTGTATACGTTCTGTCTCTAACCACTCTCCTCTTATTCTTCCTTGAGCCCATTCCAAACAAGCTTTTGCCCTTGCACTCCACAAACCACTCTGGTCGAAGTTACCAATAACCTCCACATAGCTTAATTCGATGGTCAATTCTCAGAATTCATCTTACACAAGTTATATTAGCAGAATTTGACACGGCTGATCAGACCTTCCTCCTTCCAACACTTTCTTCACCTGGTTCCAGGATACCACACTCTCTTGTTTTTCCTTCTGTTTAATCTTCTCTGTTTCCTTTCCTCATTCTGACCTCTTAATGTTGAAGGGTCCCAGAGCTCAGTCCTTGAACTTCATCTCTTTTCTAACTATGCTCTCTCTGCAAGTAATCTCATCCAATTTTTGCTTTAAATACCCTTTGATTAAAAAAATAAAAGAACAAAACAATAGAACAGATCAATGAAACCAAAAACTGGTTCTTTGAAAAGAACAACTAAATTGATAAACCTCTAGCAAGACTCATTAAAAAAAAAAAGAAGAGAGAGGACCCAAACGAAATTACTAATGAAAGAAGAGAAATAACAACCAACACCACAGAAATACAAACATTGGTAACAGAATATATTAAGAAAACCTATATGCCAACAAGTTGGACAACTTAAAAGAAATGGATAAATTCTTAGAAACATATAAACTACCAAAAGTGAAGCAGGAAGAAATAGAAAATTTGACCAGACCAATTACCAGCAATGAAACTGAATCAGTAATCAGAAAACTCTCAAAAAACAAAATCTAGGACCAGACAGCTTCACAGGCAAATTCTACCAAACATTTAAAGAAGAGTTAAGTACCCATTCTTCTCAAACTATTCCAAAAAATACAAGAGGAAGGAAAACATCCAAATTCATTCTATGAAGCCAGCATTACCCTGATACCCAAATCACATAAAGACATTACAAAAAAAGAGAACTACAGGCCAATATCTCTTATGAATATAGATGCAAAAATCCTCAATAAAATATTAGCAAACTGAATCCAACAATATATTTTTAAAAAATCATACACCATGATCAAGTGGGATTTATTCCCGTGACAAAAGGGTGGTTCAATATTCACAGAAAAAGCATTTTATAAGAAAGATGCAGAAAAAGCATTTTACAAAGTACAATATCCATTCATGATAAAAAAAAAACCCTCTGCAATCCCCTCTTCACCTACTCAGTCAAAGTCTTGGAGTCATTCATGACCCCTCTCTTTCTCTCATATCCCACATTCAATTCATCAGCATATCCTCTGCCTTCAAAATACATCCAGAATCCAACCACATTTACTGCCTTCATTACCATCCTACTCTTCAAAAGACACCAGTAAGAAAATGAAGACAAGCTACAGACTGTAAAAAATATGTACAAAGCATATATCTATGCTTTGTAATGAAGGACTTGTATCCAGAATATATAAAACTCAAAAAGCTGATCAATAAGAAAACAAACCACCTAGTTAAAAAAAAAAAAGAAGCCAAAAGATTTGATATTTTACCAAAGCAGACATGTATAGCAAGTAAACACATGAAAAGATAATAATGCTTACCATTATTAGTAGCTGGGAGCTATAAATTAGAGTAAAACCACAATGAGATACCTCTAGATACATATTAGAATGGCTAAGTTAAAAAGACTGGCAATACCAAGTGTTGATGAGCTATGGAGCACTGGAACTCCAGACACTGCTGTCTGAAACATAAAATGGTACAACCACTTGGGAAAATGGCTTGGTAATTTCTTAAAAAGTTAAATATACACCTGTGGTCAAAGAAGAGTGCTTGTTTATTGATAGAAATGGTCCACTTCAGAAGATATTCAGAAATGATTTAGAGCTATATTTATTGGTGATTCTTCCCTTGGTTGAAGATGCTAAACCATATACCTCCAGATGATCCAAACATTCCACTCCTAAGTAGTCCCAGGAGAAATGAAAGTACACATTCACTGAAAAGTTTCATACACAAATGTTCATAGCCCTAAAGTGAAAATGCCCAAATGTCCATCAACAGGTGAAAAGATAAACAAATTATGGTACACCCATAAAAAATAAGAATACTCAGCAATAAAAAAGGGCTGAATTACTGATACATACAACATAGATGAATCTCAAAATAATTATGGTGAAAAAAGAAGGCAGAAAAGAAAAAAAATGTATTATATGTGTGTACACACACACACACACACACATACACACACCCACATATACTATATAATTCCAGTAATACCAAAAACATACCAAATTCCAAAAACACAAACTAATCTACAGTGACAGAAAACAGATCAGTGGTTGCCTGGGGAAGAGAGACAACCAGAAAGGCAGGAGAGAGGGATTACCAAGGAACACAAGAGAGTCTTGAGGATAATGGATATGTTCATTATCTTGATTGCGGTCATGGTATCACAGGTATACATACGTCAAAACATTAAATTGTTTCAATGTATGCAGCTTATTGTATGTCCACAATAATTCAATAAACCTATTTCTAAAAAGAATATAGCAGGTACTTAATAAATATTTTCAGAATAAATAAAGTGGATGAAAATAAAAACAAATGCTAAGAAAGCAAAATCCTAAGAATGAATCCTTTTTTTTTTTTGAAGTAGGAACCCCTTATATCTTCCCTTCTTGAATAGTATTCTTTTCTGAATGAGACACTGTAAATCGAAAAGGGGGAATAAGCTATCATGAAGCGAAGTCCCTCGGTATGAAGTTGTCATGCCTTTCAGCCAAGAGGAACCACCTCTAAGTAGCCCTGAAATGGACAACTGTTGTCCCAATATACAAGCACTCTGCCACAGTCCTCTAGCTGCTGAATAATCTCTTTGAACTCATCTCAGAAACCTTGCCTCAGGGCGCCTGGGTAGTGCAGTCTGTTCAGCCACCCACTCTTGGTTTTGTTCAGGTCATGATTTCAGGGTCATGAGATCAAGCCCCATGTTGGACTCCCAGCTCAGCACAGAGTCTGCTTGAGATTCTCTCTCCGACTGTCTGCCCCTCCCACCCTCCCCTCCACTCTCTCTCCCTAAAATAAATAAATAAATCTTAAAAAAAAAAGAAAGAAACCTTGCCTCATTTCTCCTTTTATATAATCTTTACTTGTCATTAAGTGTATATTGACCCTTTCTCCACAAATTTAGTTTGCTAGAAATTTTTTAAGAACTAAGGAATGGCCATAGGGGTATCCTCAGCTCATCAGTCTGGGAAGGAATCCTTGGATTGCTTGTCTTCTGTCTCCCAATTTCCCACTGAGATAGAAAAACCACCATCTCTTTTTCATTTACCTCCCTTGCCCCTCCTCTTTGAAATCCTAACTTCCACTCATCAGCATTAATTTTAGCATCAACCAAATTAATGAATATACCTACACTTTTTTCATAAGCTGCTATAGTTATGCGTTGTCTGTGACATGAATTCTTCATCATAAAATTAAATTTTAAAAATAAAATAAATAAATAAAATAAAAATAAAATAAAAAATAAAACAAGATAAAAACAAATAAAATAAAAGTAAAGCATCTACTTATGTTTAAATAAAGTTAGCCCTATGACTCACCTCATTTCCACCAACTGCCTTGGTTAAAATCACTGCCGAAGACACAGGGGGAGGCATGCAACCTACTGTCTGCAAACTGAAAAATAAAAGAAAATGCAATTATAAGGTTTTTTCAATTATAAATAGCAATTCTCAAACTTTCAGCTCATAAAAAAAAATGTTCCTGTTGCTGTAACATCATTAAAGAACAAGCATGACAGATCATATACTTCTTGGATTCAAACCATAGTAAATTTAGTTTTTCTTAAATTATGTGTATACTCCCCAGATCATGACAAGAAGTCTATTCTTTTAGTTTAGGATAGAAAACACATTGCATAACAAGCAAATGAAACTATGAGTAGTAAATCTAAATACTAAAGATATAAAACATTACTTATCACCCAAAGCATGGATATACTTTCTACCTAGATCGAATATACATTCTAGACATAGCGAGTTGCTGGCCTGACTAAAAGTAGAAAAGTTCATATAGGGAACAGAGGCCACAGAGTGCCTGACTTTAACAAATTTTAAGTGCAGGATTACAGATGACCTCTTCTCGCTTTTGTAAGAATGTATCGTTTAATTTTGTAAGAATGTATCATTTAAGCTTTATGCAATGAATTTACATTATCTCTGAAATCAGAAAAAAGAAAAAGAAAAGCTTTAATTCATTTTGACTGAAAATGAGAAAACACTTTTAAAAGAATTTCCAGTTCAATTCAAGTCTTCTTTTAAGGTCTATTTTCCCAAGTGATGCTTAAATTGTCTGTCCTATTATCAATTCCCAATCTCTGAGCCTTTCTCATGATCATCACTATTATCATCACTGATACTTACTAAGCATTTACCATTTATAACAGATACTCTTCTAGATACTTTACTCACTTCTTCCTCACAAATATTTAAGGTAAATTCTATTATTTTTCTCATTTTACTGAAAACTGAAGTTAAAAGAGAAGTTAAATAACTTGTCCAAATTCACAAAGCCACCTACCAAGGATTAAACTCTTATTCTGGCATCTAGGGTCAAAGACTTATCTAGGCCTACTATTCTAGCCTCTCTGCATTCTATCTTTCCTACCCCCAACACTAGGGACAGGTCCTCCCAGGTATTTTCAATCTTTCCCTCTTTTCTGGCCCCTTCCCTTCTATGTACAAAAAACCAGAGCTCTCCCTGTCTTAAAAAAAAAAAAAAAAAAAATCCTTCACTATTTATTGAATACATATCACACATGTGTTCTATAGTTAGGATACTACACAAGGATGTGTATATATATTTATATTTATTTATATATATTTATATATTCCTACCTCCAAGAATATTCAATACACAAATGTAAATAAGTAACAGCAAAATGAGTACTGTTGCCATTACATTTCTAGCCCCAACCACCATTCCCAAATTTGTAGCTGCCTGTGACAGCCACCTCAAATTAAACATGTCTAATATTTTCTTTTTTTTTTAAATGTTTTATTTATTTATTCATGAGAGTCAGAGAGAGAGAGGCAGAGGCAGAGGGAGAAGCAGGCACCCCATCTAGCAGGAAGCCCGATGCGGGACTCGATCCCAGGACCCTGGGATCATGACCTGAGCTGAAGGCAGATGCTTAACCATCTGAGCCACCCAGGCGCCCCCATGTCTAATATTTTCTAAAAAATCAGTTTCACCTCTGAATTGACTTATTTCTGTCAATGGGATACTTTTGGTGGGTTTTTTCCTATTGTCCAGTTTGAAACTTTGGAGTTACACGTGGCTCCATTTGCTCCTCATAAATCAATTTATTACCACAACCAACTTCCCATTCTTCCCATGACTGTTGCCAGCATCCCTCTTCAGATGTTTTTTGCCCAAGTTTGGACTTCTATAAATGAATGGTCTCTCTACCTCCATTCTTTCCCTTTACACAGCAAGGTAAGAAGGATGTGCTCAAAATATTTATTTATTTCAATGACTTAAACATGCTCCTGAGGTAGGAGTCTGCAACTCCCTCACATTAACATACTGTGTACTCTCAAATGGGGGGAGGGCAACAGAGAAAAAGTGGGCTAGTAAGGGCTTTCCCTAAGTTTGTTAGGCCAAGTGCGTATTCCTTTAAGCTTCATATCCTGAGGTGAGAATTGTATCTTAGCTTCCTGAGATTGTAAGCCCTACTCTACTAATAACACACCCAGGACAATGCTATCAGCTTAATCTTTCTTAATGACCACTTTTTAGCATATTGTTCTCTTGTTTAGTACATTTAAGAATTCCCCATCATCTATAGATGCAAACCCAAACGCCTCAGCCCAGTAGTTCAGGCCTTCTGCTACATGGCTGTGAGGAGATTTTTTATCTTTGCCTCCCACTAACGCCTTATTTTTGAATTCTCTACTTTAGAAATACACAACCTTTGCTGAACCTCTTACCCTTTAACTCATTACACTACTTACCTAACAACTCATATGCTGCCCCACTGTGGTTGGTTACTATTTTATTATCTCCCACATATCCAACTACCCTGGATGTTCCCTGAATACAAGAAAAATGAGTTAATATCTTCCTATTCCTTGAGTGCCCTCTACATGGGAAACAGTAACTATTTGTTCTTACTATGCATCATACATTGCTGCTCAAAAATGATGTCATCATAGTTCTGCCGTATTTTATGCTTTTCGGTGAAAATTTTATGCTCATTCTCTCCAACTCAATCTGGCCAAACCAGCGGTCTTAATTTCCCCTTCTTCTCCCACTCTGTTTCTCCTCAGCTAAGAAAATGATGCCACCAGTTACCCAGTGGCTCAGACCCAAAACCCAGAAGTCATCCTTGATTCCTCCCTGTCCTCCTCTCTCCACATCCTATCCCCCTCTAGGTTCCGAGAGCTCAGTAAATCCTCCAGCGCCCATTTCTCTCTACTGCACGGTGACCTTACCACAGGAGCCTCCAAGCTGCTCTCCTAGGCTTCTCTCAGCCCCTCTACTATCTATTCTCCATGCAGCAGCACGGACAA
Source organism: Mirounga leonina (assembly GCF_011800145.1). Classification (NCBI taxonomy): domain Eukaryota; kingdom Metazoa; phylum Chordata; class Mammalia; order Carnivora; family Phocidae; genus Mirounga; species Mirounga leonina. The sequence goes on along the minus strand of NW_023270454.1, from coordinate 38,791,740 downwards.
TAATTTGAAAATATAAATCCGACCATGACATTCCGTCATTTAAATCCCTCCAGTAGCTTTCTGTCGCATGCAGAGTAAAATCTGAATGCTTTTATCATGGACCTACAAGGCTCTGTGTGACCTGGTCCCTGCCTACCCTTCCAGCTCCAAGTCATATTATTCTTCCTCTCTATCACCAGGCTCTGGCCATCATCATCACTTTCCTGACCCTAGAACATACCAGGCTTATTCCTGCCTTACAGCCTTTGCACATTCTTTCCTTCTGCCTAGACCATTCTATCCCTAGAACTCTGCCATCTAAATTAATCACTGGTCTGCCCCCCCAACCACTTTCAACCATATCACAGTTTTACTTCCCATCACTTATCTCCATCTTAGTCATCCGCTTACTTGGTTTATTGCCAATCACACCCAGGTCTTCTCAACCTGTAAAACTAACTGGCACTTTGCCATTTTTGTTCACTATTGTTTCTCTAACACCTATAATAACTCCTGGCACACAGTAGGAAGAAAACAAGTGACCTGAATAGATCAGTAAGTGATCTCAATTGAGATCCTGCACACCGTTACCAAAGCAGACAGTAAAAGTATGACTATCCTCATTATTTATAGGCAGGGAAAGTAAGGTTTAAATCTATGACATGACTTCTTCAAAGTCACACAGCAAGTTAGGGACAGGGTCAGAAAGGGATCTCGGGACTCTAAGTTCAGTGTTTTAACTATTAGACTATTATACAATGCTGCTAAAATGTGGTTAGTTTTAAACCACTTCAAATAATTTTTTAAATTCATTAAATCCCTTTAATAAACATGGCATTTTTAATGGAAGAAAAGAGTCTAATAAAAATCTATTGTTAATTCAACTATCATATCAAACACAGAACAAGTAAAAAAAGTGTTTGTTCCCTATATATATTTTTTCTTTCCTATACATTTAAAAAACATTTCTTAGACTCACCTACTATCTATATACGTTCGGTAAGATACAGAATGTACAAGCTAAAGCACCCAACTGACAGCATATCTAACATCTTCTATTCCCTTCCATCTCTCTCCCAACAAAGCTTTTTAAAATTCCCAGAAGAGTGTCCATCCCAGAACCTTAAGATTAAACATGACAGTGTATTTTAAGGTTGTGTTATAATTAAGAGCACACTTATGTTGATGAGCACTGAGTAATATACAGAATTGTCAAATCACTATATTGTACACCTGAAACTAATATCACACTGTATGTTAACAATACCAAAATTACAATTTAAAAAAATTTACTAATAAAACCCTTAGATAGAAGAAAAAAAAAGATCGTGTTTTAAAATTCTTTGGTGACTCTCCTTGATGAACACTATCATTTTAAAGGATAATAATTTTTCAAATGTTTTTTTCCTTATAAAATACCACACATAAGCCCTTTTGTATATAGTTGCCACAGAAACAATAAAGTCACCACAGATGCCTCATTAAAAGTGGACCCTTCCAAATATTTAAACGTACCCTTTTAAAAGCCATTCATTGATGGGTGTGATTGATAAAAGCTGAAGAAAAAGCCATATTGTTGTTGGGAAGAATGCAAGTGTAAAGATCTGAATGAAAAGGTGCAGTTTTATATGCACCAAAGCACTGGTCAGCTCCTGCAAAAATGAAAGACACAAAACAGCAAAGGTAAGAAAACTATTTTTCTGAAGAGAGACTGATACTAAAATAACATCAAATAAATTCGTTTTTAATTTGGAGTTATTTCAGAGCTAAAATCTTTACCTCTAAGTATATGCATAACAGACTTTAAGGGGGGAAAAGAGGTATTTTTATACAAAATTTCTGAAAAATTCAAATTTTTTCTGAATATACAATATACCCCAACAATTCAGATTTGTAAAATTCTGGACCAAAACTGAGCCAAGTACCTTTACATTAGTATAGACCTAAGGATTGTTGATGCTATGAACAAACATGTATATAACTACTTAAGGACCTATCACATTTTAATTAAATATGATTAATCTCTAAGAAGGCCTCACTTTGGCAAGATATTACCAAATCTACACACAAATAATAATTTTTAAAAATGTTTTCCCCAACAATGTTCTATAATTCAAAATGGCTTTTTCCCCCCAAATCAACTTTCTGGATTTTTTTGCTAATGCTTACTGAACAGCAGCTGTGTGCCATGCTCTGAGCTTGTCACTTTATGTATGTTATCTCATTTAATCCTCACAACAACCCCACCAGATATTATTAATCTATTTTACTGAGGAGGAAGTTGAGGTGGGGAGCCACCATTCCGTGCAGTTCAGAATCAAACTCATTTCTGGTATGCTAGCAAACTCATGTCTGTTTCATCCATGGTGCCACACTACCGCCCCAGATGAAAGAAAGTCACATTAAACACGACAAACCAGGGCGCCTGGGTGGCTCAGTCGGTTAAGCGACTGCCTTCGGCTTAGGTCATGATCCTGGAGTCCCGGGATCGAGTCCCGCATTGGGCTCCCTGCTTAGCGGGGGGTCTGCTTCTCCCTCTAACCCTTTTCCCTCTCATGCTCTCTGTCTCTCATTCTCTCTCTCTCAAATAAATAAATAAAATCTTTAAAAAAAAAAAAAAAACACGACAAACCAGGCACATGCTCTATGTCTCACAGCTAAAAAAGGATAATGAGTTAAATCTGGGGGTTCAAATATGTGCAAACTAACAAGCACTTGCATTTGGATTTCTTTGAGTTATAGCATTATTCAGTTGAAATAAATTCAGAAAGTAGCAGAAAAAATACTGTAAAAAATAAGTGCTATAAAAAAGTCCAATAAAATATGCAAGAAGACATTAAAGCACAAAGATGCCAGAGATTCACTGGTTACAAGCATAGCACTGGACTGCCTCCCCTCGTTCAAGTAAGACATTTAAGAAGTCCTGAGCCTCAGAGACATTAGCCGAAGTCCATCAGTTGGATGGACAGTGGGTTGATGCTGACTCTGCTCACCACGTTCAGGGATCTGTCTCATCGGCTCGCACTACACATCTCCCTATGTGAAGACACACAGCAGTGCTCTGTGGCCACCAAACATCTCTAATGACACCTAAGTAATTTCTGGCCATCTGGGTCTAACTTCGGACAGATGGGAGGCCCAGGGCAGACCAGAAGCCACACCAGGTCCATGGATCAGATCTAAGATCAAAGGAGTCATCCTTACACCGTATCAGAATTCTTAAAGTTTCACCCTGAGAAAAGAGGAGCACCAGCAGTTCCAAGAATGCTCAGCAGTTTCAAAACCAAATCCCACTCAAATATACTCAGATGTGGTCGATAAATACCAAGTAAATGTTAATATTTTAGTTTTTTAACTGTAACAAAATGATGAGCCAGAATGCAGTTACTAAGGAATTTGCATATACTTTAGATAGGAATATGAAACAGCATAACTTTTCTGAAAAGTAACTTGGGAATATATTTCAAAGACTATAACACGATTCACATTCTTGGATCCCGAAGTGTTGTGTCTAGGTACTTATTCTAAGGATATAAAATGTGGTTATAAGTATTTATATACAGAATTGATCACGACAGCATCATCTAGTATAGCAAAATTAGGAAACAAATTAAAAGTCCAAAAATGGGTGAATAATTAAGTAACTTAAGGTATAACAAGACTGTTGCGAGCTAGTGAAAACCATGTTAAAACTGTGTTGACAAGCATGTGGTAACACAAGATCTCTTCCCTACTTAACCAGGAGAAGTATAAATTGGCACAACTTAGGGACAGCAATCTGGCAATTCATTCCTTCAGTCAACAAACACTGAGAACCTGACACTCTTTGAGGTACTTGGAATATCTGTCACAACTTACAATGCACATAACGTTTGACTTAGCATATTCTACTTCTAGGAATTAATCCTTCACATTTTCTCCCAAATGTGGGAAAATGGACAATTTTTAGGTTATCGTCTGCTGCATTTTTTTAACAGCGAAACCTTAAAAATTACCTAAATGTCCATCAATGAGGACTAATAAAATATATTATGACAAATTCATAAAATGGAATGCTTTCCAGCATACAAGAAGAAACAAGGAGTTCTTTATGTACTGATATGAAACAATCTCCAAGATAGGTTTTTTGAGTAAAACAAGACAGGGTGACAAGCAGTACAAACACCACAGCTTGAAAGGGGGGCACATATGTTTTACACAGAATATCTCTGGCAAGATACAAACTATTAACATTGGTTATCTCCAGATATCTGACATAGGGGAGAAAAAAAGACTCCTCATCATATATACCTTTGTACCCTCTGATTTATGTTCATAAAAGTAAACAAAATGTAAATTTTATATACATGAAGAAAAATTAAATTAATATATTAAATTACATGAAAAATTATAATTTTACAAGTTACATGGGGAAAAAGATTATGTGTGGGCATAGGTGACATATATGCAAGTATACATATACAATTTTTAAAAATATTTCCTTTTTAAATATTCTGTATGTAAGACATGTTTAGGAAAAAAGGGACTAAAGATCACAGAGATGTTACTACTAGTTGTTTTTATTCTTTCTAATCTTTCTACAATGGGGAAATACTACTTTTATAATCAGAAAAAGTTATAAAAAACAAAATGTAGTTTAAAAATACTAGCTGATGTAATAAATGACAATTATAAGCAATTGCCATCGCATCAGAACAATGGAACAATAAAGAATCCGGCAAAATGAATCACAAAGGCTGACCATGTTGGGTCATGAGGGGCCTTTTGACAACAGCATTATATTTTCCATATCTTCTTCATACAACCGTAAAGATAAAATACGGTAACAATGGAAAAGAAAAAGCCAGTGAACACTATCACATCCAAAATAGTATTATTCCATACATACCCATGCAGAATTTAGGGCCATATACTCAGATAAATGCTGTCATGAATAATTGAAAAGTTGATTCTGCATGACATTTTATTTATTCACATGTAATACAGGTCAAATTCCATTAAAATAAACTTAAGGAGAGACTCCAAATACTGATTATACCAGAGTTATCCCTGACAGTATCAAAAACTGCTTAAAATCAGGGACTCTGACTGAGATGTAGAAAGATTTTCATACATACCAATTTCCCTTCTAACCCTTATTTGACCTTTATTTGATTCAGTTTCTGAGAATCAGTCTCATAGCTCTGGGCTGGAAACAAGCAGCAAGAACCTAAAATTTAAAATTTGCTGTATTTACTTCTAAGGTAATAGAACTTCAAAAAATAATCTGTTTAGGAAAATAAAAAAAGATCTGTATATTCTGCCCTACTCAGGACCCTTTCCAGGCCCTGAGCATTTTGCTCATCTTTGTTTCCAACCCAGTGCCAAACACAGTGCCTTGTAGCCACAGGCATTTCATGGTATTATGAGATTGGTCCTGTCATGGTTTGCTAAGTGACAAATCCTCTGAAATTGTAGCTCCTAATTAGCTAAACATAAAACATATTTCAAATGTGACTTATTTGACTTTAATACATAAATTTTCAGAAAACATTTCAACAGGTATTTTAAAATCTAGAAATAATCATAAAACTGAAGACAGCATTAATCTTTTTAGTATTATCACACAGTTCTTTATGATTTTAATAAATTAGCAAGACAAATTTTAGAATATACATCATTACATCAATGTATGGGTAATACTGCATGAAATGTTCAGTATAAATCAAACTTGAATGGGACCACTATAAATGCTCAAATAAACTCAAGTCAATAATAATTTACTGTCTCCTGTGTGTGAAAATGCACTATTCTAATAGGGCTCAAAAACAGTAGTCCCAGCTGAAATAAACGTAAGATTATTAACTAGAAAATAAATAACAAGACTGCTACCCCCTAACTTAAAACTGTTCAGTTGCCCAGGAAATTAGCAGGGCTTAAAGATGGTTTAACATACAATGATGCAATCTAGAACATCTTAAGTTAAATGGATCTTGAAAATGACTTAATGTAGTATAGTTTGAAAAGGGCCATTGATGGAAGAAATGGCTTTGATGGCTACTTAGATACCGTGATAAAGCACAGGATTAAGGCATTTCATCATTAGATCCAAATTAGCTGGATCTGAAGGTTTCCTAGGTGCTTACAGAAGACTTTGGTCCTTAGAGAAATGCTGATAAGCTGACATTCTTCCTTCTTAAACTCCTGCATCCCACAAAGTTGGCTACTTTACAGAATCACATTAAGCAAGAAACTAGGAGTGAGAGAATCAAGTCTCTTGCCAGATATCTCATGGCATAAGTAACAGCTGTAACCGTTAAGCAACCACCAGGGGACATAGTTAGAGCAATGTCCCAAGAAGAGGACTTGGGTAAGGCAGCTGCTCTGCAAAGGGCATTAGCCACAACCAGCAGGAAGACCTCCAAGGCAGAACAGTCCAGCACCATGTGAGTAGCAAATATTTTTCTGTATCACTAGGTCCCATATTTGAGAACCAATAGAACGAAGATGTTGACAGAAAAAATCTGTGCCCTCTACGAACTAATAATAGTCCTTTCGTGTCAATATAATTTGCAAAAACTAGATTTAACACATTTAGGAAATTCTATCCCATGTCAGTTATTTTCAGAAGAACAGGTAGTAAGGATAGTCAGAATTTTTAACACAAATTTATCAGATATTACACAGGGATCCCATCTATATAAAAAATGCTCCAATAGAAAGATTTATACCAACCAGGTAACTACAGAATACATAAATTTAGTAAAACCATATTTTTTCCATATTGCTATTAGGATGGCCAAAGAAAGAGGTAACTAAATTCGGTCCTCATTCAAATCACACTTAAAAGAAAATAAGTAAAGCAAGACATGATGCTGAAACAAAATTTCAACTTTTAAAGCTATCCCCCCCCAAAAAAATCCTTGCATAGTAAGATTTCCCTAACTATATAAGAATAAGCATCTTAGAATAAGAACTTTAAAAACCCTAAGTAATTCTTTCAAAAATAAATAGACATTTTTCTCCTTTTTTTCCCTTCTATTATAAATCAAAAGAGAATCATAAATTCTACTCATTCCTCTCTTGGATGTTAAAAATGTCTGATTTCCTTAATTCTAGGAGAATCCCACATTCAGCGACACCTGGATCAACAAATAACATTATCTACATGTCTTCATGATGAATTGTGACATGGTATGAAAAATCTCAATTTCTCTCTTAAAACATTTAATAATATTTAATAGCTATGCCAGCAAAGAATATACTTTAAAACATACAAATTAGTTAAAAGTTATAACATGCATCATTTGAGCAGCATGAGTCCTGACAACAAAAGTTCATTCACGGAAGTTATGGAAACCCAACTAAACATCCATAACTTAAATGTGCCACAGTATTCACCACCACAGTCACCACCACAATCTGAGGAAGACCTAAAGTAGATGCTTCAATTCAGTTCAGTTGCTGTATTAAAAACATACCCATTATAACCATACCTTCAGGGTCTGTGTTGTTCAACTACAAAATTTCTATAATATGTAGGTTCAAAACACAGTCCTTTGCTGAAGTTCAAGTTATCTTTTGTTACAGTGAAGCCTCCAGGCCATAGTTACATACATCTTTACAAAAGAATTCTGAAATTTCAAAATAATAAGCAGAAATTAAATTTTTCTCCCTGCTGATCACATGCCCCATAGGTTACAGTACCTCTGTTTTTAATGACAGTCCACTGTTAAAGAATATTGTTGCAACAGCAATGTAGGAGACGGTTATTTCTGGCTTCAGTGGTCCTAAAGAGACAGAAATGAGTTACTGTTAGATAAGAATTTCCAGCAGATAACTTAGTATGAAAGAAGAATCCATTGGGGGAGGGCAAATGGTGCCTCAAATCTTAGCGTTGCCCTAGTATACTACTGTTCTGACAGAGTTAAGCATTTGCTGCGATGCAGTCTAACTCCGAAGGGGATTTTCCAGAAGGCAAGGACCATGGCTGTCCAGTTCAGCACAGGATCCTCAGACCAGAAGAACACTCTCCTGGGTGAGAGCAGATAGGCAACCTCCTTTAGTATTAGGACCTAATTGCATCTGCCACAGTATCAGTGTTTATATAACAATCAAAATTCCCCAAACCAAAAAAAAAGAGAATCAGTGGAAGAAGGTCCCTTCTCTTTAGCAAATATTACTTTACTCCTTCTAGGATACCAGAAATAAAACTTGTATTCATTCACACACTCAGTTCTGCCCAAGGGTATTCATTTCTACAAATATTTTTTGAGCACTTACTATGTGAATGAGATAACACATACAGAGTAATAGAGTACTAACAATAGGTTAGGTTTGCAATTATTATTACACTGTGCCAGGCCCTGGCTATACTGTAGTGAACCAGACAATCCTGATTTTGCCCTCTGGAAAATCCTCTCTGGAATTAGGCTGGCATCACCCCAAATGTGTTAATGCTATGAGGACAATAACAGCAACCCTGATACTTACTTCTTTTTGTAGCCTATATACAATTCTCTTAAAGACCCAATGTGTTGGGGCGCCTGGGTGGCTCAGTCGTTAAGCGTCTGCCTTCGGCTCAGGTCATGATCCCAGGGTTCTGGGATCGAGCCCCACATCGGGTTCCCTGCTCCGCGGGAAGCCTGCTTCTCCCTCTCCCACTCCCCCTGCTTGTGTTCCCTCTCGCTGTCTCTCTCTCTGTCAAATAAATAAATAAAATCTTTAAAAAAAAAAAAAAAAGACCCAATGTGTTAACCAAAGAACAACATTCTTTTAAAAGATGTAGTCTGAGAAAATGCCAGTTTGTACTTATGTACCAGTGGTTCTCCAGCAACTGCAATTTTGCCTCCCACAGACATTTGGCAACGTTTGGAAATTCTTTTTGGTTGTAATAACTCAGCAAGTGGGGTGTGTTACTGGCATCTAGTAGACAGAAATCAGGAGTTCTGCTAAACAACCGAGGAGGGCACAGGACAGCCCTCCCAACAACAAAGAATTAACATGTCCAAAATGTCAATAGTGCTGAGGTCAAGAAACACTGGCATATGCCAACATTTTAAAATCTGATCACCTCATATTTGACATTCTATTCAGCCCTCTCATGCTGAGTTGAATAGTGTCCTCCAAAATTCATGTCCACCCAGAACCTATGAATGTGACCTTATTTAGAAATTGGTTCTTTGCAGATAGATGTAACCAAGTCAAGATGAGGTCTTATTGGATTATGGTGGACCCTAATCCAATGATTAGTATTCTTACAAGTAGAGGTAAATTTCGACAGAGTCACGCACAGAGGGAAGATGGCCATGTGAAGACAGAGGCAAAGCCTGGAATTATATTATCATAAGCCAAGAAACACCAAGGACAGCCGGCAACCACCACAAGCTAAAAGCCAGGAAGGATTCATCCCTAGAGTCTTAAGTGGGAGCATGGCCCTTGACTTCAAAATTCCAGTCTCCAGAATAATTTCTGGAAAATAAATCTCTGTTGTTCTACACCACCCAGTTTGTGTGAATCTGGTGTGGTAGCACTAGGAAACTAAGACCCTCCCTTATGCAACAAGACCACAATCATAGCTCCACCGTTCCCTGCGGCCCTCCACCATACCCACAGGTATTGCTCGATAAGTAAGACCAAGCTCAGGAAAAATCACCATTCAGTCAACAAATATTTACTAAGCAACTCTGATATTTTAGGCATTTGTACTATATCAATGAACAAAAAGAAACAAAGATCTTCTCAAATATAGCAATAAATTCTTGTATATACTTGGCATTTAAACAAATTATTTTGCTGAGATCTGAGAAAAGGGAGCAAAAGGAAGAAGGCAAGTGCAAAAGGCATTACATTTCAAGGCAGTAAAAGTATTCCAAAACTTAAAAAGAGGTGCATTTTTTATACTTGTGAGTGAATCTGTCTCTACAGCTCACACTTAGAAATATGTTCTCTACAACTGAGGAAGCTGATTCAGGAACAGATTTTAAAGTCAAGGAATCTGACTTGTTTTGGAAGTAAATGCCTTCCAGGAATTTTAAATTGTTTGTTTGTTTGTTTTAACTCATTTTTATTCTCCTCCAATCCTGGGGTGCCTGGGTGGCTCAGTTGGTTAAGCGACTGCCTTCGGCTCAGGTCATGATCTTGGAGTCCCGGGATCGAGTCCCGCATTGGGCTCCCTGCTCAGCAGGGAGTTTGCTTCTCCCTCTGACCCTCCCCCCTCTCATGCGCTCTCTCTATCTCATTCTCTCTCAAATAAATAAATAAAATCTTTATTCTCCTCCAATCCTTTGCTTTTTATGAGACCTTATTCTTGTCAGCTACACCTCTGCCCACAGTGGAGCCCCAGAATTTCTATATGGGATGAGTTAAAATGAGCAATGTGGTCACAAAGGAGAGCAGGGGACTTGTCCAAAGATGTACCTCCACAGCAGGGACATGGTTTCCTTAGACTGCATGTTTCTTTGGGGCAGCTAAAGCATCTACGTTAGTTGGCCAACAACTATATTTTTTTAAGAAGCTAACTCTTCCATGCTACACACACACACACACACACACAAACACAAACACACACACACACAAATACACATGATAACTATGAACTGATTGGCATAATTCAGTGGAATGATTCCTGGCTTTTAATGTTTTAAATTCTAGAGACGGGGTACACGGTCTTTTGTATTAGATGCACATCTAAACAACTTTAATCCATGGAAGAACATGATGAAGATATTCCATGTCTTCCTACAATGTACCTTTCAAAAGCCTGGGAGGCTCAACTGGTTAAGTGTTCGACTCTTGATTTCGGCTCAGGGCATGATCTCGGCTCAGGGCATGATCTCGGCTCAGGGCATGATCTCGGCTCCAGGGCATGATCTCAGGGTCGTAAGATCTAGCCCTGCGCTGAGCTCCATGCTGGGCGTGGAACCTGCTTTAGATCTCTCTCTCTCCCTCTCCCCCTATTCCTCTCCCGCCTCTCTCTCCCTCTCTTAAAAAAAAAGGTGGGGTGAAGAAGGAATTAATTCTGATTTCAAGAAACCTAAAGCCTCTTTGAGAGGTGATCAACTGAAATGCTAATAGATTGCCCAAGTTGGGAATGGGGACCTAGAAGTCACACAGGCCTGAAATAAACACTAGGTAAATATTTGCCCAGAGGTGAGAGTTGAGACTACATATAAAAATGAGATCTGGCCTCTCTCCAAGATAATGATTATATACTCCATGTCACCAAAATAGATCTGAATAAGATCTGAATCTTAAGATGGCTATAAAGTTCAAAGCAGAAATAAAAGTTTTAGCTTTTCCTTTAAACAAAAGAAAAAAAAAAGTTTCTCAGTGAAAATGGAATAGGGTAGCAAAATCAGAAGAAAAATTAGCCAGAAAAAACGAGGCAATTTTTGGGCTCTCCAAATCCATGCTTTTTATTGGGGGAGATAAAAGAAAATGATTTGGAATGCTTAAAAATGCAAGGAACTATTACCATTTCATAAAATCTACTCATCACCAAGTAAATTTCACTTCTAAACCTAATCTAGGATATTAATGCGAACATACTTTAGCTTCAACATGTTTCTGCTTATGTTTTTTAATGGAAAAACAAAGCAGTTTCCTTTTAGGATTTATGTCTTATTAATGTCAATAATCTAAATTAAGATGCAGGTAGAAATGAGAAACTTACTCTGTCCTTCCAAAGAAGGAAACCTTTCTGTTCCCAAGAATGAATAGCACAGTGTTAGACTCTGGTAAACTCTAAGGTGTGCATAGCTCAGGGCTTCCCTAGGTTGCACTGGACCTGGAACAGATTATCAACACCTCAGAATCTACACATTTACATTTACCCCGACTATTTTCAACTTCTCCTATATATTTAAAAATGAAATGTACCTGAGTAAAAAGGACAGTGAACTAAGAATTAAATTATCTAGGCTAGTACATGTGATGCTTTTTCCCACTTGGAAAGTCATTCAACATCTCTAATTTTCAGGTTTCCATTACCTATAAATTTCCTGTGATACATAATTCACCTATTGGCCGTACAGACTGTTTTTAAAGGGAGGTCAGATCAAAGGTATGATATTTTTAAGTGCAGAGGTCTTGCACTTAAATCATTTCAGTATAAAGAGTGTAGTCGTTAAGGTACTGACCCAGGTAAAGATGAAGTGAACATCTTAACAAATTTAAGACTACCAAAACTTTTCCTATTTAAAAGAATGTCTAGGAAACTGTTCTATTGAAAATTGTTCAGTCAATATGAAGGCACTAAAAATCACAGTTCCCAAGTGTACAGAGCCCATAAATGCAACCTATGACTAAAAATTATAAGTACAAAAAAATAGAAACAAAAAAAATAAAAATTACAAGTACAAAGAGGTGATTTGGAGGCGCCTGGATGGCTCAGTTGGTTAAGCATCTGCCTTCAGCTCAGGTCATGTCCTGGGATCAAGTCCTGCATCGAATGGGGCTCCCTGCTCATCAGGGAGTCTGCCTCTCTCTCTCCACTTGCCTCTCCCCCAGCTCATGCTCTCTCTCAAATAAGTAAACAAAATCTAAAAAAAAAAAAAGAGGTGCTTTTGACCATTCTAAAGAGCAAGATGTAATAGAAACATTTTCAGCAACCATTCTTCTCCTTATCTTAGATTTTTGTTGTTTTAACTTGTGAAGTGAAAGTGTTATTTGGTACTATTTGGAGGTTTATTTTTACTTAAGAGGTTTCACAGGTGGAAAGGTCAATTAAAAGCTCAACAGAATTATCAAGAACTTAGTCTGACAGCCTATATAAGAAATCCCAAACAATCGTTTGTTCTAATTTTTTGGAAAAAGTAATTTTTGCACATGGACAGTTATCAAATCACATGAGTACATTGTTATTTAATATTAGCTGATTCTGCTCTGCTCTTTTGAGCTAAAATTGAGGCACTGAAAATGCCTTTATTGTAGAGTCCTTCTTTATAATATTCATTTTAAATTATTTTTGCCAAGAAAATTTGTATGGGTTTTGCAACTAGTATGAAAAAAAATGGAGAGCCCTGGTGTCCAGTGCCTCTTTCTTGAGCTAGCCAACTAACCAAGGATGAGTCACCTGACCTCAGGTCTCAGTATCTTCAACTGTAAAAGCATCTTGTTGGCTTAAAATATTTAAAGATCCCTTTCAGCTCTTAACATTCTACTCTTATAATTAAACGAAGAAGTGAATTATCCTGGATTAATAGCTTAAGTACCGGTAAAAATCGGAAGCAATTATTTCTAAGATACGATAATATACCAAAACTTCAATAAGCAGAGTCAGAAGGAACAAATAAGATTACAGAATCCATCTTTCCTAGGGCTTTGAAGAAGCCCTAGGAAAATGATTCAGCATTCAATAACCCTTCTTCCACAGCATCCTGGGAATATAAAATAAAAAGCATTTTACCAAAGCTAGCCCCTGCAGATTTAAACATAAAGATAATACATCACCTGTAATTACACCTTAACAATGAGCAAATAAGAGATCTAACACCCAAGCTAGAAAGTGTGCTGCTGAAGCTAGTTAAGTGTACATTCCAGATCACCACAAAGACACTCTAACTTTAATTCTGCCCATCCAGCTAGCTCCAGGAACAGAGGGTACTCATTTGACAGAACTTGAAACAGCATTCACAAGTTTTCCAAAAGCTCCCAGGGAAGCCAGGTCAAAGATCTTCAGGAGGAGAAACCATGATGAACATCAGCTTTATTCTCAGTTATGTATTCTACACATTTTGTATTAAATTGAACATAGAAGGAAAAAACATAAAATAAATAAAAAGTTTTAATCCTCATAATCTTTGTTCAAGTAATTCCTTTTAAAATATTCCCTGCAGCTACTTCTAAATGGAGGAATTGAGGGTAGATGGTAGAAGGAACCACTGTTCCAATGAGAGATCATTTCATTCACTTCCAACATGTTTTAACAAAGAGGTATATATAACTTCAAATAGCTTACTGAGCACTTCCTAAAAGACTGTGTGTGCTGAATTCTGTTCTTAGTTGTCCCTGTTGTATGACTGACCTATTAAAACTATCAATAAAGGTAGAAACTGACAAGGTCAAAAAGACAATGAATTGAAGAAATTCAATTAATGTTTATGAAAAGTAGGACACGATTGTCTAAGGGTGAAAAGGCAGGGAGGAGAATAAAAGACTAATAATATTTCCAGTCGTTTCCACCAATGCCCACCTCCACATTACAAGGCTCCCACTATTCAGAAACCTGAGTATGATTTTAGCTTGCCTACATTTCCTTGCCAAAATACACACTACACATAGCCTAACACAGACTGTATCTGTTCGAGTACTAACAACTGAGTCCTGGCAGCACACGGAAGTAGTGTCCTGTAATGAAAAAGTGCAACGTGTCAGTCGGCTTGGGAGTTTCTGAAGCGGCGGCAAGTGCAGCAAATCATCATTCTGCAACATGTGGGCCACAAAATCTGAATTGGAGAATGAAGGGTATCCCTTTTTCTTTTTCTTCCCCACCGCCTTTTTTTAAACGTGGGGGCGGGGAAGGGGGGGAGATCAGGAAATAGACAAGGTAATGATGGCCACTCCAAGATAGATGCGGAACTCCTGGCAACCTAGCGTCCCTTGGGACAGGATGCTACTTTGAAGGCGAGGGGAGTAAGTTTCACTCTCAGTCAGCTCACTCCTTAACACTATGGATACTCATTGACTGTTCGTGGAAAAGGTAACCTGCGTTCAAATTCCTTCGCCCCATTCCGAATTACAGTCTGGGGTCGGTAAATTAAAACATCAGCAAAAGGGCCAAATGACACCCCGAGCTGGTCAGTGCCCTTGAGAGAACTATCCACCTCCCGACTACGCTCTCCCCCTCCTTTCCCAGACTCGAAAATTAGTTTTGAAGTGGGAATCGCGAAGGAGCGTTCAGAGGTGCAGCACTTACCCCCATTCACCCCTATAGATGGCTCCAGTTTAGCTCCGGCGATCGCCAGCACTATTCCAACCATGAACCATTCTTTCCTCATTCTCTCCAGCAGCCTCATGTTTGTTAGGGTGGGTGGGTTTTGTTTGTTTGTTTGGCTTTTTTTCTTTTTAAGCTGCGATCGCTTAATCCCCGGGGCGTCTCCACACTTTCCACGGTCCCTCCAGACATGCAGCAGAGCAAGTCAAATTGCCACTTGTAAACTAAAGACCAGGGGGTTGCTCCGGCGGCTTTGAGGAGGGCTGGGAGTAGTAGTATCCAGTGACAGGGAAGTCTCAGTGAGCGCCGCCATCACTACCACACGCCTCATAATAGTCGCGCACGTTGCCACGGCAGCTCTATCCGCGGCTCCCAAGCACAAATGCTCTGAAGCAGACACGGGCCAAGTCGGCCAAGGCAGGCGATCAGATAAGGGAAACTGGCTGCCTGGTGTGGCTGACAGACGCCACCGCCAGGACCTGCGGAACCTTAGGAATGACTGGTGTTCGGAGAGACGTTAGACTTCACAGCCACCCAGCCTTATCGAGGGTCCCGCTCCGACAAACTTTTAGGCACAGCTGCCCGCGCCCCTGGAGCACATCCATGGAGAAACTTTGTTTTGCTTTGCCATGAACTTGCGGGAAAGGTTAGCATGGACTCCGGGCAGGGATTTCTCCGTTGGCAGCTGCGGCGGCGGGGTTCAGGGTGGTTTTTTTGGTGGCGCTCTTCTTCGGAGCATTACGACGCTCCCCCGACGCCGGCGTTGACGTGTGCGCCGGGGGAAGGGGAGGCCACGGTCGGTCTCCAGGTTCTCCGCGGGAGCCCCGGGAGTTAGAGGCGCTCCGAGGTCCGCGCGGGAAAGCGGCTCCTTCTTTTGGGGAGTTTTAGCCCCGAGGGTGGGTTGAAAATTGGGCGTTCACCTAACGCCCAAGTCCGCAGGACCCCTGCCTTCCAGCATCCTCTGCATCCCGGGAGGCCGGGCGGGACCAGCCAGGTCCGTGGCTTGTTGGACCCGAGGCCCCGAGGCCCCGAGGCCCGAGACCCCGCAGGCCCCCGGGAGTGGGGAGGTCTGCAAGGGTTCAGTCCTCTCCTGGGAGCAGGGGACCAGGTCTTCCTTCGGGGGCAGTGATGAGTGCTCAAGTTCCCTCCAGGCAGTCCTCAAGCTCGCTCCCAGCGAAGCTAAGGATGGGCAGGGTGGGGTCCGAGCAAGGGAGTCTGGAGGGTGCGCGAGTGCACGCTCTTGCTTGACCCTCAGGGCCTGCCCACCCAAGCAGCAGGACAACTGTGGGAAGGGGGCCAAGGACCTCAAGTCAAAAAAAAAAAGAAAAAAAGAAAAATGATGAGGAACCGAATAGAGGGGAGCTCCCGCCTTCCATTGGCCCTCGTGCTGGATTCTATGTGTCCCCCAGTTTCTCCCTTGAGGTTTTCTAGCAACCAGTGACATTGATTATTTCATGAATGGGCTTTTTACTCCTAGACCCAGCAGGAACTTCAGCTTCTCCCCAGTATGCACCAAAATAAATGAACAAATAAAATACTATCTGACATTTTGAAGTAGTGTGGTGTCTAACTGGAACCTCAGGTTTGTAAGAGACTTCTAGGATTGTTCAGTGATGCCAGCCTTTAATTCTGAATTTATTTGGAGATTGGAAGAGACTCATTTGGTAATTTCCTCTACTTATTTAGCTTTATCTTGATGACATGACTTGCTGTCCAAAAACTAAGCCAGTTTTTGCAGTTATGCTACCAGTTGTAGGTTACACAGTGTGGAGTGTCATCTAATTATTACATCAGGCACAATGACAAAAATTGAAACTCAAGATAAAAAGAACTTAATAGGAAGACATAGATGACATTAAACAACCTGAAAATGGAAAAGAAAGCACATGAGATGTGATGAAACCTGATGTTAATTATCAGGCAGTCACCAGATAAGTGGAGATGAAAGATAGTTTACACACAATTATCTTCAGTCATTGAAGATATGCTCTTGTATTTAAAAAAAAAAAAAAATCATTAAATGTTATGATTACAGAGAATTGGGCCAGTTTAATTTTATGGCTGTTTGCAAATTCCTATTTACTAAGAGCTCTTTGATCTGTTTACAGCAGAATCTAACTCATGGAAAGGTTTGTTGTTGTTTTTTTTTTAAGTTTTCTTTTAGATTATTTATTTATTTATTTATTTGACAGAGAGACACACAGTGAGAGAGGAAACACAAGCAGGGGGAGTGGGAAATAGAGAAGCAGGCTTCCCACAGAGCGGAGAGCCCGATGCGGGGCTTGATCCCAGGACCCTGGGACCATGACCTGAGCCGAAGGCAGACGCTTAATGACTGAGCTACCCAGGCGCCCCGGTTTTTTTGTTTTTAATGATACTTAAAGGAAAATATAGTGTGTTGCGATTTCTGTTATGTTACTGTAAGACCTATATTAGT
Source organism: Mirounga leonina (assembly GCF_011800145.1). NCBI lineage: Eukaryota > Metazoa > Chordata > Mammalia > Carnivora > Phocidae > Mirounga > Mirounga leonina. The sequence goes on along the minus strand of NW_023270454.1, from coordinate 38,774,410 downwards.
TTCCCATGACTACCCTAACAAATACCTAAAACTGGATGCCTTAAAATAACAAATCTGTTTTCTCGTAGCTCTGGAAACCAAAAGTCCATAGTCACGGTGTTGGCAAGGCCATATTTCCTCTGGAGGCTCTAGAGAGAGAATCCTTCTTTGCCTCTTCCAGCTTCTGGTGGTTGTTGGCATAACTTGGCTTCCTTGCCTTATGGCCATATCACTCCAATCTCTGCCCCTCATCTTCCCATCATCTTCTCCTCTGTGTGTCTGGCTGGTGGCCACATCACTCCAGTCTCTGCATCTGTCTTCACATTGCCTCCTCTCTTCTATGTCTCCTCTTCTGTGTGTCTCTTATAAAGACATTTGCCATTGAATTTAGGGTCCACCCAGATAATCCAGAATGATCTCATTTTAAGATCCTTAATTACACCTGCAAATATTCTTTTTCCAAATTAGGTGATTGTACTCTGTCGAATATGTCCCCCAAATATTTATGTGCACCTGGAGCCTCCAAATGTGATCTTATTTGAAGTTGAATCTTGCAGATGTAATTAGTTGAGGTCATACTGGATTAGGATGGGTCCCAAATCCACTTAAGGTGTCCTTATAAGGAGAACATGTGGTAACACACAAAAGAGACATGAGGAGGAGAAAGTTACATGAAGATGAAAGCAGAAGACTGGAGTGATGTGTCCACAAGCTGAGGAATGCCCAAGATTCTGCCTCGGAAACAACCACCAGAAGCTGGAAGAGAGACATAGAACAGATTTTTCCCTCAAAGCTCCCAGAAAGAACCAACCCTGCTGACATCTTGATTCCAGAATTCTGGCCTGAACTGTGGGAGAATAAATTTCTGTTGTTTCAAGCCACCCAGTTTGCAGTACTTTGTTCTGGCAACTCTAGAAAACTAAAAATGGAATCATTCACAGATTCCAGGGATTAGATATGGATCTGTTTTTGGTGTGCCCACTGTTCAACCTACTACAAACCCCTTCCTGCCCTCTCTTTCTTCCATTACTCTTTCTTCAATAATTCTATACCCTTTCTCTTTCATTCATTTTTTTCCTGTCATTTTTTCCTTCCCTCTGTCTCTTCACCTTAGTTTTTTCTCTTTATTACCCGTGCCACTTCACCTGACATCATCCCAATGAAAATGTACATGTGAAAGCACACGTCTCTAAAAGACACATGAAAAATGCTCTTTGTTCAATAAATATTATATTTGTATATTGAACAAATATTTAATGGTCTCCACTATGTGCCAGCATGTGTCAGTGTTGTGCATTCAGTTATGAACAAAAAAAGACAAAACCTGCCCTCAGGAGTTTATAATCTAGTAGAGGAGACAGATGTAAACAAACATGTCATTACAAGTTGCCATCGGAAAGGAACAGGATGTTGTGAATAATCTAGATTGGGGAAAGCCTGCTGAGATCAGAAGGATGAGCAGGCAGGTGGGAGAAAGCTATTACTCAGCAAGGAAGAGCTTGACACCATGGAATTCAAAGACCGGGATAGCTAGATGAGTCAGTGAAGGGAGAGTGATGTGGAAAGGGTAGAGAGAACTGGGCAGGGTACAAATCACGTATGACATCTCATGTCATCACCAAGGATTCAGATTTTATTAAATACTTAGGAGGACACTGAAGGATTTTAGACTGGCTAGTGATGATATGTCCAGTGTGCTGGGAAAATTCCTTAAGAAGCATTTTCTCCACAAACAGTTCAGGAAGAAGTGACTAAGTGAATGGAGCTGGGAAAGACAATTAGTATAAAAACTGTTAAGCAGAAAGAATTAAAAACAAATGACCAGTCACCTCTAGGGGAATGGGGAAGCAGTCTAAAATGACTCCCAGAATGTCCTTCAGATAGATGCCAGTGCCATTCACTCAGCCAGGGAATCTTTACAAAGCAGATTTGGGGAACAGATTTTAAATTTAGTTTATATCTTGTGTGCAAGGCCACCTAGGCATATAAAGAGAGATGTCCGAAGGCAGGTAAAATGAAGGTTTGAGCTCATGAAAACACAGTTGCTATAGTTCCTGGATTCTTCAACAATAGCTTATGGAAACCATAGTTATTAATGTAGCAAATATTTACATTTAAACCTTGTTATTCACATTGCTTACTCAGTCTCTTTGAAGATGATTTGCTTACTTCTAATACTTATGAATGTTTACTATATGCCAAAACAGGGATACATCTTACTCTCACAGACTTTATGTTTAATAAAATGTTGATAGGAATTCTAGCTCATCAGGCTGTTAAAAAGGTTCAGTGGGATAGTGTATATAGATTGCCTTGCACGGAACAGATGCTCGGTTACTCATTTATTCAACAAATATTTATTGAGCTCCTTTTGCGAGGCATTATTCTGATACTGGGGTTACAAGGAAAAGTGAGAGACAAGGGTTCAGCTTTGCTTCTGTATTCCAATAATTGCATAAAAAGAAAAGGAATAAGTAGTGATAAGTGCCATGATGAAAAGAAAACAAGTCACATGATAGAGTAACAAGGAGGCTACTCTGAGTGGTGGGAGAAGGCCTTTCTGAAGGCATGCAATTTAAGCAGAGACCCAAATGATGGGGAAACGTCCACAATGCTAATATTTGGAAGATGAGCACTTCAAGGCAGAGGTAACAAGTGGTGAACAACCTAAGTTACTTCCCTAAGGTAGGATGATCTTGGCATGTGTATTAGTTTTCTACTGTGGCTGTTAACAAGTTACCTCAACTTAGTGGTTTGAAACAACACAAATATGTCATCTCACGGTTCTGGAGCTCAGAAGTCAAAAATGGATCTCACTGGGCTAAAATCAGCATATCAGCAGGTTTGCACTCTTTTCTGGGTTTCTAGAGGAGAATCTATTTCCTTTTCCTGCTTCTAGGGGCTACTTGCAGTCCTTGGCTTTTGGCTCCCTTCATCTTCAAAGTCAGCAACTGCCCACCCAGTCTTTCTCATGACGAATCATTCTGACACACTCTGCTTCCCTCTTTCACTTATAAAGACCCTTCTGATTATGATGGGTTCTCTGGGTTCACAATGTCTCCATCTTGAGATGCCTCCTTTAATCACAACTGCAAAGTCCCTTTGGCCATGTAAAATAACATATTCACAGGTTCTGGGGATTAGAATGGAGCCATCTTTGGGGACCGTTATTCTGCCTACTATGGCATGTTAAAGGTATAGAAAGGAAGGCCAATATGACAGAATATAGTGTGTTGCAGGGGAGGGGGACTGAGTGGGAAGAGGCAGGGGCCAGATCATCCAGATCATGTATGTGTTTGTAGACCCTAAGTTATGAAATGTAGATTTTATTTAACTGTGGTGGGAAGCTACAGGAAAATTTTAAGCAAGGAAAGAACATATTGGCTGTTGTGGGGGGCAGGAGCTTTAAAGAAGAAGAAGGGAAACCAGTTAGGAGGCTTTCGGAGTGGTTGAAGGGAGAGCTCTTGTTGGCCTGCACACGAGAGACAAGTGGTAGTGGGGAGGAAGAAAGGTAGATCATTTCCAGTTATGTTACAGAGGCAGAGACAACGTTTGCTGCTGGATTAGGTTTAGATGACTCAGGATGACTCCTAAGGTTAGCTAAATCCACTGGTTGGGTAAATGTTGGTATCATTTATAAAGATGAAAAAGATAGGGAAGAGCAAATTTAGTAAGGAAAATCAAGATTTATTTTGAGACAGCCATGAGATGCCTGTGTAAAATTCACCTGGAGATTAGCCAGTTGGCTAAACAGTTCAGAGTAAGGAGTCCTTGGCATGAGTGGTCTTTAAAGCTATGGGATTGGATAAAATTACCCAGAGAATCAGTGTGTACTGAAAAGAGTCACAATAAAAGAAGACAGGTGAACTACCACCCTCCAGAGATCTCACCCTCTTTTCAGACATACAGCCGTGCTCTACTCAAAGATCTTCAATGGCTTCATATATCCTGTAGAATAAAATCCACATTCCTTAGTCTAACATACCATGATCTACACATTCTGTAGGTCAGAGTGAGTGACTTAAACAAAATTTATTTTCTCACAGTTCCAGTAGAACTGGAAGTTCAAGATCAAGGTGCTGGCAGGGTTGGTTCCACTCTCCTTGGCTTGCAAATGACTGCCCTCTTGCTGCTTCTGCACACCGTCTTTTCTCTGTGTGCCCACACATCCCTGGTGTCTTTTTCCTCTTCTCATAAGGACATTAGTCATGTAGGATTAGAGCCCCACCCTAATGGTCTCATTTTAATTTAGTCACCCTTTAAAGGCCTTATCTCCAAAAGATTATATTCCCAGGTACTGGAGGTTGGGAATTCAACATATGAATTTTGGGAGGACACAATTCAGCCTATAATAGTGGACTTACAGAATATGACAGAAGTGATTACATGGCCCTTCCAAAACTAGATTTCCAAAAAAACTGTGGCTTCTGTCTGGGATCTTCTCTTTAGCTTGTTTCTTTGCTGAGGGAGGCCAGCTGTCATGAGGTAAGCTACTATCAAGATGCCCAGTGGCAAGGAGGTGATCTCTCCCTCCTACAGCCAGTCAGAACCTAAGGCTTGGAAGTGGATCCTTCAATAGAGTGTCACGGCTGCTGCCCTGGCCTCCACCTCAACAGCACCCAGCTAAGCCATGCCCAGATTTATGACCCATAAAAACTGTGAGATAAATCATGTTTGTTGTTTTAAGATGGGAAATTTGGAGGGGTAGCTTATTACACAGTAATAGAGACCTAATACTCAAGCCAAATGGGAAAAAGTTGAAAAGAGGCTACAGTGAGCATAAACAACTCAGTCAAGAAGTTTTGTTATGCTGTTGAGCACAGGAATTATCTGGGAACTGTGGAGAGATGTGGATCAAAGAGGAGTTTCTTCTTTTGAAGATGAGTGACATTAGAGCATTTCCATATGCTGACAAAATGATCCATTAGAAAGGGAAACCTTATTAATGAAGGAGAGATAGGGGTTATGATAAGTCATAATGATGATAGGTCATAATAATGATAGGTCATTATTATAATGATAAGACCTCTGCCAAAAGATGTCGACTTCCTAATCCCTGGAACCTGTGACTATGTTGCTTTACATGGCAAAAAGGGACTTTGTAGTTGTAATTAGCTTAAGGACCTTAAGATAGGAAGAACATTCTGGGTTATCCAGGTAGGCCCAATGTAATCAAAAGGGTCTTTATAAGATGGAAGAGGGCGGCAGGAGTCAGAGAAGGAGATGTGAAATGGAAGTAGAATTTAAAGTGATGAGATGACTAGAAGGGATCCATGAGCCAAGAAATATAGGCAGCCTCTGGCAGCTGGAGAAGGCAGGGAGATACCCCTCCCAACCCCCAGCAGCCTCCAGAAGTAGGCAGCCCTGCCAACACTTTAGTTTCAGCCCAATAAGACCTATTTCAGATTTCTGACCTGTAAAACTGTAGGATAAGAAATTTATGTGGTTTTAATCTACTAAATTTATGATAATTTGTTACAGGAGCTATAGGAAATTCATACAATGGCTAACTTGAGTACTTGAGAAGATAAATATTGACCCTTTCTATAAAGATGGGAGGGAAGATAAAATCTTTCTGCCCTCAAGTAGCTGAGGTTTGGAGGAATTTAGAGCACAGGCAAAGCCTCTATATCCCCAGACCATATTAACCTGGGAAATGACCATTTGTTCTTTAAAAAGATTGTTTCTATATTATGGTTTAGGATTTCTTTAAGGGATACATAAAGCAGTACATAAAGACAGATCCAGAAAAAGAGATACTGCATTGACTAGTTCTATATTCTGATTATCTATCACTGTGTAACAAACCACCCCAAAACAGAGGCTTAAAACATGAACCAGCTACTTCTCTTTTAAGAGTACAGCTCTCAGGGTGCCTGGGTGGCTCTGTTGGTTAAGCATCTGCCTTTGTCTCAGCTCATGTTCCCAGGCTCCTGGGATTGAGCCCCACAGGTCCTGGGATTGAGCCCTGCATCCTCACTTTCCAGTTATCCACACTCCAACCACAGCATTCCTCTTGATTTCTTCCTTTCCTAGTCTATAATTAATCACTCACCAAGATTAGTTTGTTTTTTTTCTCCAAAATTGTACTTACTTGTGTGCAACCCTTCCTGTTCGTTTTAGTACTACCCTAGTTCAGTTGTTCATTTCCTTTTACCTGGACCACTGCAATTGGCTCTACATAACTGATCTCTCCATCTCTGTAACTCTAATAACACCACTTCTCTGCTCAGGTAATATTTCATATCTTCCTACCTGGTGCCTGGCACACAATAGGTTTTGTGTTCATGAGAGCCTCCCTGAATTTGGTCAGCTGGGCGATGCTGACAGGGTCAAACTTCTGAGCCTGTAAAACTGGGAAACAGGCCCTGAATGGTAATGAAACCACCACAGTAAGTAATTTCTTAGTGGCCAGCCAGGTTTTCTTCTCCTGGTAACTCCCCAATGGTAGTTTGCCATTTAAACTATGACAATAATTATTTTCCTCACACTACAGATGGGAAAATGAAGAAAGATAAGCTAAATTTTCCCCATGACCAATAAATGGCAGATTCAGGCTTCAAACTTAAGTAAGCTTGACCTTAGAACTTCAGGGAGTGGACCTTAGTGATAAGAATATATCTCCTTGGGGTGCCTGGGTGGCTCTGTTGGTTAAGCGACTGCCTTTGGCTCAGGTCATGATCCTGGAGTCCCGGGATCGAGTCCCGCATCGGGCTCCCTGCTCGGCAGGGAGTCTGCTTCTCCCTCTCCCGCTCCCCCCTCTTGTGCTCTTTCTCTCTCTCACTCTCTCTCTCAAATAAATAAATAAAATCTTAAAAAAAAAAAAAAGAATATATCTCCAAGGGGCACCTGGGTGGCTCAGTGGTTAAGCATCTGCTTCGGCTCAGGTCATGGTCCCAGGGTCCTGGGATCGAGCCCCTCATCGGGCTCCCTCCTCAGCAGGAAGCCTGCTTCTCCCTCTCCCACTACCCCTGCTTGTGTTTCCTCTCTCACTGTGTCTCTCTGTCAAAGAAAAAAAAAAAAAAGAAAAAAAAAAGAATATATCTCCAAGCATCCAAATGCCCAGGTTAAAATCCTGACTCTATTACTTACTGCTATTCCCAGGTGACTCTGGAAAAGTCACTTGACATTCCTTAGCCTTAGTTTCCACATCTGAAAATGGCGGTAGTTGTCATATCTACCTTTATGGGCCGTTCGGATGATAAGTAAATATGTCAGAAACATAACCAGTGTCAAAAAATATTGTGATACTTTCTCCCTTATACCTTGACCCACATCAAATTGTGCAACTTCTATGAAAACTTTTCCTGCTCTCTTGAGCCAGAAATAATATTTCCCTGTGTGCATTTCCTCCCTTGTTGCAGTTACATTAAAGTTATTTGTGTACCTACTTTCCTATACTATATTAGAAGCTTCTTAAGAATAAGGATTGTGGTTTTTTGTTTTTTGTTTTTTCCCTGACATCCACACCAGCTAACATAGTACCATGAGATATAATAAACATTTGCTATGTTTATTGACTGGAATAATTGGTGCAGAATCAGAGGATATAATGTAGAGAGAAAAAAGCAGGATTTACCTCTTTGTTATTATACCATGTATCCAAAGTTAAAATTTTCCTGGATTAATTTGTTTCAGTTCCATATCACCCTGTCTATTCACTTGTTGGTAGCATATATTCTGAGTGTTTACTGTATTGACACAGCCAAACCAGGTGTTTCAGATCATATGCAGATGAATGTTTAGTGTAGACATGGCATAAATGCCTCCCATGGTAAGTATGGGCTTGAGTAACAAAGTATATACCAGGCAATGAGTCTTTGCACCTAATAAATATCTAATAACATGAAGTGAGTGATAAATGAAAAACAAATGAAAAGGTTAAAATTTAGCCCCTATTAATTCTTAGGTTCATGATTAAACAACTGGTTCCTTTCCAATGCTCCAAGTTGGCTACCTATACTGTCATACTTCACCCAGATTTTACCAACTCTTTCCTGTCTTTATGATGCTTTTAACTCAACCAACTCCCACACTCTCCATCAAGAACTTCTCACGTCTTGAGATACTTGGCTGGCTCAGTCAGTGGAGCATGCGACTCTTGATCTCAGGGTTGTGAGTTCAAGCCCCACTTTGGGTGTAGAGATTACTTAAAAATAAAATCTTTAAAAAGAGAGAGAGAGAGAACTCAAGTCTTAGCATGGACTTATAAGGAAATTGGAAGTGTAGAACTCTATTCAGACAAGTTAAATAAAAAGCCCCCGAGCGATGTATAGAAACCTAATTTAGATATAATTGTTTGTTCAGTAGTCAACCCATGTAATTCATTTATCACTGGTGGATGATTTGTGAAAATTACAATGGCATTATGATATGATTTTATATTTTTCTTTTGAGAAGTTGAAAAGTCTTATGTTTGCTTTTTTAATTATTTGAAGTAATTACAATTTAAATGAAAAATCCATAAGGACATAATTCTTGACATGTCATGTAACCTTCAAACAGATGTATATTTAAGAGCAATAGTTTTGATTGGAGAATACTTCTATGCTAATGAATATTTTTAGCCCCAAAATGTTACCATGAAAGAAAATGCTGAGTTATTTTCCTGTATTCTAAATATAACAAAGATAAAGATACATAGTGGTCTTGCCAATTACAACAGAATACTACCAATACATGCTTAATTTGAAAACATATTGTAGTTATCTAGCTAATTTCCAAAATAAATATATGGTAATCAGCTTCTCTGAGTGTTGCTAAAACGTTTTACAGAGATAGAGTAATATTTTTTTTCTTTGATAAAGAACAACACACAAACTAATATTAAATAGTTATGAAAATTCCAACTCAAATATAAGAGGTCATGTTTTACATTAGACTAGGAGTATAACCACTTCTCTTTTCTCCTGCACAGGAATTTAGGCACTTAGCTTCTATTGTATTTGTGTTAATGAGAGTTATGCATGTAGATTCCCTCAATTCAAAGGTCATTATGCCCTCTTCACATTGATAACAACTGGGTTTGTCACTGTGAAAGATGTAATGCTACTTTCTTTCCTTAACCCATAGTCTGTGAATGTGTCTCTTTACAGAAGACCTTATGCTCCCGTGGTTTGTGGAAACTCTCCACCTAATAGTTTCTCAGTCTCTTAAGTGGAAATCTGTCTCAGGAAATTAAGGACAAAGAGGAGAGTAGACAGCAGTGGATGATAAGCTATTGGGAAGCATAGTAAATAATGGAGGGAAATGCAGCCCGAAAGAGAGGGATCATTTAAGGCTATTAGATGACAAATCCACTTCAATGCAGTCATTATACCTGTAAATATAGAAAAATGATAATGTTGACAACTCTTCATCACACAATCTGTGTCATTAATAAATGATGAAGGATAGAAAGAGTAAAAGAAATAAAGCCAACACTGTGCATAACAATATCACAGAAGCACTTGGAAAAACTAGCTAAGCTAAAAACAAAGACATAACTTGGTACCATTAACGAAGAATGACTGAGATAAGAAGGAAAAATTCAAAAGCATGTGTGTGTAGAAAATAGCATGAATAATATAGGTTTTGTTGCTTAAATGTTTTACTTTACCTTACAGTTATCAGAAAAATTAATGTATGATAATTACCTGAGTAATTTTTTTAAATGTTGGTTGTTAGGGAAAAGATAGCTGCTGCCTGCATTCCTCTAGGGCAGGGCAAAGATCATTCATAGAGTAGCTGTCCACTTCATATCCCTGAGAGAAATGCCAAACACATTAAAATTCTCCAGAGGGCATTTTTTTTTCTCCTACTAGAAAATTATGTATAGCTGTATCTCTGATTGTCCTGTAAGATTGGGCATCAACTGGAGTAATAAGTCTGATTTAAGAACAAACAAAGATCTAAAAGAAACTTAGAAACCTTACGTCTCTGTAATTTGCAGACTTGTGTACATTCTACGAGGTTCTCGGTGCTCCCGAAGGCTGCATGTTTCGAAGAACAGATTGGGTTGGCTGATTCAAGAGCTGTGTAATCAGAATGGGTGGCAGGGATTGCTGGCAGTCTCCCCTTGTCCATATTCTCCTTTTTTTCTTAGTGATAGAACTCCTGATTCTAGCTGGGCACATGCTGCCAGAAAAAGATTCCAGTTTCCTTAGTAGCTGGTAAGTTGGCATATGACCAAGTTCCACCAATGGAATGTAATTGGAAGGGCCTGATTTCTAGGAAGAACCTCAAAGAAAAGGGAAGTTCACCTCTTTGTACCTTTCTCTTCTAGCTAGCTGGAATGCAGATGGAAAGGCTTAAATCCCAGCATCTGTCTTTCCACCAAGACTGGCAGAGCACAAAAGGCATCTTGTAGAGCTGCCCTACTGGCTCTAGACTGCCTACCCTCAGATTGTATGTATATGAGAGAGAAACAAACTTCTATCTTCTGTATCACTATTATTTTGAGTTTCCTAATCTTAATTAATGTGTTACGCATTTCTGAAAACTAGAAAAGTAAGCAGTAATCTCTTGATCTAAAGAGTGATCAAAAAGTGAATTGCTAATACTGAATAATGCCTAATTATTGCTTTCAACTCATAAAATGTTTTGAACTTACACAGTAGAAACTGAATCACTGATGATAGATTGATTATTTTGTGGCCTTTGTTTTAATTTCATTTATTTAATTTCATTTAATTTCATTATTGTGTGATTATCAATGTCAAATAAAATATTGATCTTCATTTGCTTTTATTGTTGTCTTCATTTTTTTAAGATTTTGTTTATTCATTTGAGAGAGAGAGAGCACAAGCAGGGGGAGAGGCAGAGGGAGAGGGAGAAGCAGATTCCCCGCTGAGCTGGGAGACCGATGAAGATCCCAGGACCTGGAGATCACGACTTGAGCCAAAGGCAGACCCTTAACCATCTAAGCCACCCAGGTGCCCCTGTTCATGCCTTCTTGACCAGTTCTTCATTTTTCCTTCCGAACTGTTGCATGCTACTCTTGAGGCAATGAAACATTTCTGAACACTACACCTAAATACTTGAACCTTCATCTACAGCTACCCATATGCTCATTACATGCAGCTGTGGTCCTAGTGGTTTTTTCCACAGCTATCCTCTATCGCAAGTTCTTGGAAAACATCTATCACAACAATCTTGGTACATCTTCAACACTCATGGGCCTTATTGTACCTTCAAGGCCCCACCACTACCTGGGCAGCTGGCTGACAGTGCTTCATGTACTTTCCTCCCTTGACTGCCTTGAAGAAAAGTGATTAATTATGAAGTAGAAAAGTAAGACGGGAGTAAGCTGTTGTGGTTGGCCTACTTGTCTTGGTAAATCCAATTTGTGCATATTGAGAGAAAGAAAAAGTCTAGCCTGGAGGCCAGAAGCTGAATCTGAAGATACCTTAGAGCCACACCAGCCAGGCTGTATCTGTAAGTCTTATTTTTGAATAAACTGCATTTCTTAGCATCGGCGCTGAGGCTGGCTCACGAATTTTAAGTGGCCCTGGGTACCGGGATTGAAACTCTCGGACAATGAGGAAGAAAACAAGTACTGCTGCTATTTTCCAAAGGAAGTAGAACTTTCTTTTTCTAGTTCAGGGGCTGTTGCAGTTGTGTTTTTCCGGAAAGAAAGAGTTGAATAGCCAGACCAATGGCATTTCCTGATCTATACAGCTTATCAAAGCAGAGCTCTTAAATTCACATGTCCAAATTGCTAGCCTAGTATTTGTACTATACCAGGAGTGGGCAAACTAAAGGCCTTGTTTTTGTAAATAAAAACAAATTCTGTTTTTATAAATAGTTACATCGAAACTTAGTCGCACCTTTGCCCAATTTTTTAGTATTGTCTATGGCTCCTTTACTACAGCAGTAGAGTTGACTAGTTGCAAAGTGATTTTATCACCCAGTGAAGCCAGAATTATTTATTATCTGGCCCATTACAGAGATTTGCCTCTTAAAAGAAGTTTGCCACCCCATCCCTATACTATAAACCTTAAATAAGAAAAAGTTAAGGTCCTTAAGTTTAACCTTTGACTTTTAAGTTCTTCCTACCCTAAAATAACTCCCTGGATCTGTCTACTCCTGGGTGCAGCTTACAAACTTTGCTAGGGAATAAGTGGAAATTTATTATAAAATCCCACTGACAAATTTGCCTGCATCAACCCCAAATAAGCAACACTTTCCTGAAAATACAATATAAAGACCCGAACCCCAAAAGTATATGGGTGGAAATTAGTACCTTCATCTAGAAAGTTATGTCCTTGGGTAGCCAGAGGTTGTTCTGATATAGTTTTTGTTCCTTTCTGGAATATAGGAAAAATGCAGAGGAAATAAAACCAACCAAAGATCAAGAACACAAACATAGAAAAAAAGATCTAGAAGACAGATATATGGCTGAATGAAATAAGTAAAGTTAAAGAGAATTAAGACAATTTAGCATAGAGGAAAAGCAGTGTGAGCGTATATAGAGATCGACAGAAGTAATTCAGATAAGACAAACAGTTTGACTGTCCTGGTTGAGTCATTCATTTCTGGATGGAAGTTATTCACATGTTTTGCCACGAGTGCTTAATCAAAAAAGATTGCTAGAGAATCAATTCTATTTGCATTTGTCTATTTGGAATTTTAGAAATTTAAAACCAGAGGTGAACTTTAAAATAGTTCTCATCCAGTATGCCCATTATACCAACAAGAACCACTTGTGCTCCTCCTAAAAATCGCACACTGCCCAGTGACAGAGCTGGGTCAGCCGGTCACAGTTCCTATTCACAGCGTTCTCTCTTCCATGTACAGTACCCTGGGACATACCCTCCCAGAAGAGCTGTTTTAGTGGCAAAGATTATTAGATACAGAACTCAATTTCGGGAAAGTATAAAACCTTTAGAGATTTAGAATCATCTTAAGCCTTTAGGAGTTCACTTGAAAGATGAAGTGAATTCCTAAGTATACAGGCGCTAGCTGCAAAGTGGATATAATGTAACAGTACATCGATAACCCAAGCATACAGTATCCCTCCCCTTATCCACAGAGGATACTTTCTAAAACCCCTAACACATGTTTGAAACTGCAGGAGTATATAGGACCGAACCCTATATGCACTGTCTTTTCCTACACATACATTCCTATGATAACATTTAATTTATAAATTAGGCAGAGTAAGAGATGGACGACAATACCTAATGATAAAATAGAACAGTTACAACGCTACTCGCTATATGGTAATATGGTAATAAAGTTATGTGGATGTCCTCTCTTTCTCAAAATACCTGACTGTACCATACTCACCCTTCTTGTGATGATGTGAGATAGTAAGATACCTCTGTGATGAGAGGAAGTGAGGCAGGTGTCGCAGGCATTGTGTGACCGTGTTAGGCTACTATTGACCTTCTGAGGCTATCAGGAGTATCATCTGCTTCCAGACTGGGGTTGACCTCAGTAACTGGAACTGCAGAGAGCGAAACCAAGGGAAAGGGGAAACTATTGTATCTTTAAATTAAGATTAGAGAAGGGGAAAACTCTACTAATATTTTTTCCTCTTTCCTTATGTGGTATATGAATTAATAAAAATTTTTGAACATTTTAGTTATTGTGTCTTTTTGGTGTATTTTCCTTTTGCCATTTGTGTCGGTAATTACATTTTCTTGTCATTCCTTTATTTCCACATTCTGAAGTGCCTAAGCACTTATGTTCCTTAAAGTGATCTCAACCACTGTATTCTATAGTCTCTCATGGAACTCTCAGTTTTAGAGAATGTGGAGACTATTAAAGATAGATGCTGGAATAAAACGTGAGCCATACTCCTAGATCCTCCTGGTCATAATAGTACTTATATTTAAGTGCTTCTTTGGGCTTGCTATAGCACATCTTCCCAACAAGTTTACTTCTTTGTCTTTCCTTGAGTGGCAGATGCTTTTTGCATGTCCTCTTCAGCTGGGTACCAGCTGCGTTGTCTCAATGGCTTTCTAAAGGAGACTAATGGGCTTAATCCATAAATACTGACTAGAAAGAAGTCAGAGTAAAGGCAAGAGGCTCTGTTTATTGGCCATTAGTCATCAATAAATGATAGCAGTGTTAAACAATAAACACAGAGCTCTGAGAATATCATTAACATGACTTACAAGATAAATGTTGCTGCGATACATCAGTGTTTGGTAGCCAAATCCTCAGAGGGCTCCGGGACTGGATTTGTCATCTGTTGTGTTTTAAACTAAAATATCTTTTTAAAAAGCTATTTCTGGTTCTCTGCTCTGATGGACTTGTAAGAAGACTGGGATTTTCTCAAAGAGTAAGATCATCATTTCCTCTGGTTATGGGTCTGTCTTCATTGGGTTAACTTCATAAAGAGCTGGGAATATCTGACAAATATTTTGATTTCTTCACAACTTGAGTCCCTACGCTTGAGGTATATGTTATAGGAGGCATGCCTATACACCCACTGACTGCCTAATCCAAGAAAGCAAAGTATAAACCTTGAGACTTTAAGAAATGACTAACCACAAAACAAGATAAATCTGTTTTTGTATTGCTTTCTAGAACAAAGCAAAAAGCAATTTTAAGAAGAGTGCTTTGCAAAGTCTGTTAGCCCCCTCCCCTTTTTTTCCCTGAAATCATATGCCTCCTCTCTTGGTACCACATTGCAAACAGCTGGGGTCTATCACATGTCAAAGTATTACTCCTACTTGTTGAATTTCCTAAAACCAAACACTCTACAAACAATAAAGAAGGAAAGACCAAACATGTTTTAAATGATCCCATTTTCATGCTTTATCACTTTCTCATGATCATTTTAGTCATCTACCTAAAGATTTATTTTGAAGGCTAAGTGGTGTTCACAGATGAATACACTTCTAAAACCCATTTGAAATGCCTTACTTTAAAACACTTAAGAGTGCAAGGGAGTTGAAAACCTGGAGGCTTCAAACTCCACACCCACCATTTGAGTCAATTACCTAACCACAGTTACAGGTGTGTTTCTTCATTGATAGAGCAGAATTGTCACAGAGCAGAGTTGATGTCCGACAAACTTAAGTTCTCAAAAATCATACGAAAGACATTCTTACTTTAAGAATTGCATAAAAATCTCATACTACCTCATTTAGAGGCAAGTGACCTCTCCACTTTCTAGTGACATGTGCCATGGTTAGTAATTCCTACATCATGAGATGGTCATGAGGATTAAATATAGAGAAAGCAGCCCACGGTAGAGTTAATGGTCAATAAAGTTGATTCTTTCCCCTTTCTGTTTTGTCCTTCTTCCTGTTCTTAAAGAGGAGAAAAATCAATAGTGTTCCTAAACATTAATATTTGTGGAATGGACTTAGGAACAGGATAGTATGACAGTCTCAGGCTTTTAATGAAAACCTAAAATGATGACAAGACAGCTAATGCCTTTCTAGAATCTTTGCTCAGAGGAAATACTCTACAATTTTCCTCTTTTTAAAAAAATTTTTATTTGAATATAGTTGACATACAGTGTTACATCGGTTTCAGGTGTACAACATAGTGATTCAACAAGTCTATGTGTTATGCTATGTTCACCATAAATGTAGCTACCATCTGTCCCCATGCATCACTATTACAGTATCACTGACTATATTCCTTATGCTATGACTTTTATTCCTGTGACTTATCCCTTCCATAACTGGACGCCTTTACCTCCCACTCTCCTTCATCCATTTAATTTGTCTCATTTTAAAAATACAGAAGCACCCAAAGTGTTGACACCTTCCCTAAAGTTACTTAATGAACAGATCCAAAAAGAATATCAGAATCTCCACATTTGAAATTCAAAATTCTAAAAACAAGCACATTATTTCCAGATATTTTTGGTGTATTTGTCTGTGTATCAGCAACCAGTGGTGAAGTCACTAGTTATTTTTAGATTGTATATTTCTTCTGTGAGTTTTCAAGCAGAGTTTTCAAGCCCCATTACATGTTGAGATCAGGAAGGCAAACATGACTGCAGGAGAACTTCACAGCGGAGAGCAAAGAATGAGTCTGTAAGTGAGCAGGTGCACAGACAGCTGCCAAGGCTGTGGTCCTTTGACAAGCTATTTTTTTTTTCAGTGGTTGGCATCCTTGTTCTCCACCTCTTACTGAAATTCCTATGCTTGCACTGCTGAATCTGTGAAGCTTTATTCTGTGCTATTCCAGCGGCAAGTCCCATGATGTAGTTGCCTGGGATATCTATCAGAGCTGTGTACCCTAAGACTTATTTGCTTCCTACTTCTCCCTATTGCATTTGTTGGTTTGGCTGTCAACTCGCACAGATTTCACCACTGCTAGGTCATTGCCCTCTGCACTCAAGATGCTAACTTGGAGTGTGATCTCTAATGGTCCTAGGCCATCTCTTGCTTGCTAGAGTATAAAACTCTCCAGTACCCTGTCAATGTTGGAACACCCCCCAGTATACTGTGAGTGGGGGTGTTTGCATATGCACAGCTCCAAACATGTTCCAGATCATAGCCACCTGAGAGATGACAGTTTTGCTCTCGTCTCCAAGTTGAAGGTTTTTCATTCTGACCTGGTTTCAGAGTAACCTCGATGGATGGCTTTAGCGTGTTCCAAGGGACTACAGTGAATCAATCACAAGAGCAGGCTTGGGTCCTGCTGCAATTCAACATCCTAAAGATGTCTCTGATATGAGGTTTCTTGAGATAGACTGCAATGCCCTTGGAGGTTCTAAGACCAAGCCACACTTCCAGATGTTCCTGGATCACAAAGAAAACAGGACCAGGTCATTGCCTTTAGACGCTTCCAAATAGCAGAGCAGGATGAACTGTACACAGTGATCCATGCTAACATTTAGCCTTATTTGCAATAAGGACCCAGATATGCGAAAAGCCTTCTGCTACCTGGCAAAGTGCACTTCAATTTCAAGCTGATGTGTTTACTTTCCAAGGTTGAAATTGTTGTCAGCAATTTTTATTTTAAATAGAAGTTGCAGTCACTGGCCTTTTAGAATACTTCATATTTACAAAGGTGCCTTTTATAAGAACATCCTAAAGTGCTATATGAATATCATTTCATTTATCCTTATAACATCTCTGTGAGGGAAAATAGCCCTTATTACCCTCCCCCATCATCACCAGACCCAGTGTTCAAATGAAAGCACACAAAGGCCCAACACAGGGGGTTTCTAGAAGACCAGAATAGAATTCACGATGGAACCAAGAATAGGCCTCTTATGGTTGTATATGAATATTCAAACTAGCAAAGGGTTGGGAAACGTAATTCTATCACCCCAAGAGAATAACACTTTCTTGAGGACAGAAGAAGGGGGGAAGGGAAGAGAAGTTTTCTGAAATGAACCTGTTGTATTGAGGGCACCCTCGCCTTCCTTTTTCTCCTATTCTCCAGTTACCAGTTGTTATTGCTATAGAAAGGCGGGGAGGGGAGACATGGAACAAAGTGGTATGTGAGCCCATGAAATGTTCATCCTGTTACTTGCTTTAGAAATACTCACCTGATTTTTATTCTGTAGCACTTTCAAGTGATTTAGGATAACTCATTAGGCATATCCTAAGAAACTTTTATTTCCTATATTAAATCAGTTTGATTCAACTATGTAAATTCTTTCAGTGGAACTTTCAATAACGATACATAATATCAACAAAAAGAGTTGGAAGAGGTGATGATGATAGAAAATTTTCTCTTTCTTTCACAAAGACTGAAACGAGTATTTATCTAGTATCCACACTGTCCCAGGAACTCTTAGATGAGTTCATCCATGCAATTCACTTAATGCTCAATTTTGGGAATTGTGATTATCATGCTGTCTTCCAAGAAACCAGGGCTCAGAAAGAATAGACAGCTGATTCAATAAATAACTTACACAGCTAGTAAACTGCAGAGTCCAGATTCCACCCAGACGGTTCAAATTCCTACATTCCACTTAAGGGCTGCTTGGGAGTTGTTCTCATATGCTAATGTGAAGTTATTCAGGAATACAGCAGAAACTCTCTTACCAAAAGTCAGTTGCATTTGTGCCCAAGCTGGTTTTTATATTTTGTGCCTGTTGTTTGGATTGTATTATTTAATTAAATGTTACCTAGACTAATGAAATATGAATACAAAAGAAAGAGGTTTATTGTTTCTATGAAGACTAACTAGAATACTCTGGAAACACTGCTTAAAATTGCTATCATATATATGTGGGTAAGACACCAGCAAATTCTGGGGAAAATCCACAAAAAAAGCTAAGATTCTGCATTGACATTACCTCACAATTGTTTTTTTTTTTAAGATTTATTTATTGGGGTGCCTGGGTGACTCAGTTGGTTAAAGGTCCCACTTTTGATTTCAGCTCAGGCCATGATCTCAGGCCGGCTCTGCGCTGGGCATGGAGCCTGCTTAAGAGTCTCTCTTTCCGTCTCCCTCTGCCCTTCTCCCTGTTCAAGCGCACGTGCGCTCTCTCTCTCTCTCAAAAAAAAAAAAAAAAAAGATTTCTTTATTTGAGAAAGAGAGAGTATGAGGGGAGAGGCAGAGGGAGAGAATCTCAAGCAGACTTCCTGCTGAGTACACAGTCCCATGGGGGGCTCTATCTCATGACCCTCAAATCATGACCTGAACTGAAACCAAGAGTTGGATGCTTAACCGACTGAGCCACCCGGGCACCTTTACCTCACAATTCTTATTGCAACTTAAAGAAATGGAAACTGAAAATTGTACATGATGCATATGGCTGTGGTTATATAAGAAAGGCAGTGCAAAAGTCAAAGAAAAAGCCTTAGCCTTAAATCAAAAGATTGAAAAATTGAATAGACATTTATATTTTTAGCGC
Source organism: Mirounga leonina (assembly GCF_011800145.1). Classification (NCBI taxonomy): domain Eukaryota; kingdom Metazoa; phylum Chordata; class Mammalia; order Carnivora; family Phocidae; genus Mirounga; species Mirounga leonina. Next base: position 38,755,665 of record NW_023270454.1, on the reverse strand, counting down.
ATATATGTATATACACATATCTGTATCTATGCACATATAACACATGAGGTATATATAAACCTAGACTTGGAAAAATATAATCCATAGATATCCCTGCTTTAACAGCCTTTTTCAATTAACTAACCCATTGCAGGTCCTGAACTCTCTGGATAAGAAGTTGGCATCTCCTATAAAGTTGTCATTCTCTAATCTGGGAATCCTATCAGCTGATTAATTATATATTATAATTATATATATATAAATAATATATATTCCTACCAGTCTGCGGGAAACTTACACATGAACCTGACTCTTCCTTTGAGTGAATAAGAGAATTGAAGTTGATGGGGCGCCTGGGTGGCTCAGTTGGTTAAGTGACTGCCTTCGGCTCAGGTCATGATCCTGGAGTCCTGGGATCGAGTCCCGCATCGGGCTCCCTGCTTGGCAGGGAGTCTGCTTCTCCCTCTGACCCTCCTCCCTCTCATGCTCTCTGTCTCTCATTCTCTCTCAAATAAATAAATAAAATCTTTAAAAAAAAAAAAAGAGAATTGAAGTTGATAGTAGGGAAAAATATCCAAGGAAGTTTCCTGAACTGTGATAGCCAGTCAACTATTCAATTAATATCTAGATCTTAATTAATGTTAAACTAGGAACCCATATCACATAAAATTATGCGTTGCTGTGCTTTTATGCTCTTGCTTTTATTTGCTTTCATTTCTAATGAAAGTTTTATTTTGAGAAATGCCAGCCTAAGCATTCTCAACAACCCTGCTTCCCCAGTCACCCCAAATCACAAACTGGGGAGCCATCCAGTGTCTTCTCTTTCTCACCCCCTGCAGCCAATCCTCGAGTCCCTTGTATTCCATCTCCACATGTTTTTCATCTCTGTCCCTTTATCTTAGTGGGGTGGGAGAGATTAGACACAGAGGCAAGTTGTTACCAAGTCCATGTACTAAGACCAAAGCACCACTTGCCTGCATCTCTGCCCCCTGCACCATCATTTCATTTTGTGGAATCTGGGCAGAGTCAAAAAGGGAATTGGTAACATTCTCTCACTTCCTGTCATATTTGCTATAAAAGGATGTTCTCAAAGTTAAAGTCTTCCCTGATGCATGTTGCTGAAATTAATTTTGCTGTTTTGGGTGCAGCTACTATGGTCACTAGTGAAACGTGGAACTATTACATAGCCTCCCAATTGGGCTCCTATATCTAACCATCCGCCATCCCTTCTACTCCTCCTCATGTCAAATCTGCAGCTGAGTCACCTTATTTATGTAGAACCCAAATCTCAGTTCCTAACTACTCTACTTAAAACCCGCCAAGGTGCTCTTGGCCTATCAGACTGAATCCAACCTCCTTGGCATAAAGTATGAGGCCTTCTGTAATCTGGAACCTTTTCTGTTTCACTAATTCAGTTCGTCTTCTCTTCCCCTAGTGGCTTTTCTCTTCGGCACAATTTCTACTCACTCTTCAGGTCTCAACTTTAAGCATCTCTTCCTCTAGAAGGTGCCATTGACACTTCCAGGACAGTAGATGCTGTGTACCTCCTATGTCTCTCCAACCCTAGCAAACACCTACTGCTTGATGTGTGGAAAGCCCTGTGCAAAGAAGCTAAGGAGAATTTGGCAACAATTGATAGAAAAGATAAAAGGTCACTATGCCCCTGGGGGATCAGGTGTGCTGGACATTGTCTAAGACAGCTGCGGATTGTAGGAGAGGCCCTGTATGTAAAATGGGGAAAAGCCCAGCTGTGGGACCAATCCTCCCTGCCTACACATCTTCTGTAGGGGATTATCCCATAAATGCCAAACATCAGTTTTAATCCTGTGCTTTGTATCAAAGTCTTCTCTCCACCTACATTGTATAACATCTTACTTTTTGTGTTTATATTACTCTACCCAGTTCAATTATCAAGGAAAAATACCAAAAGATACAATTTCCTAGCAGTTTGAGCTTGCCTTTTGGCATTCTACAAGAGCTATAAATTTGATCTGGCAATGAAGTAAATTCTTGGTTTATTCTTGTTCTTACTTATTTTTATTCTTACACTATCTTTACTGACCAATACAGACTTGAAATTGGTTATTCTTGAAGTCTGGCGTTCATTTCATAAAGGTGGAGCATATTTGAAAATTATCACTAAATTTAATTTTTCTCATTCTAAACCTGTTTACATGTGTATAGATGTTGTTAAAGGCTCCATTTTTGTATTCTTAAAGTTTTATCAAAAAATTATATTTTATATATAATTGTAGTGGGGTGGGAGAGTACATTATAGTCATGAAAATCCACATGAATTCATTTGCTCCTTACCTTCCTATAGCATAGACAGGGCAGATATTATTATCCCCATTTTACTGATAAGAAAACTCAGGGTAGTGTCTGACTCCAAGCACATTTACCCAGGGTTAATGTTGGGTTCAAAACCAACCAAATAAATCAAGTTATTTGATTCCTGATAAGAGCTTGTGCATAGGCAGTTATAGAACATTCTTTTTTTCCTAAGAAGAGAATTATGGAATGTAATATTTTAAGCTTGGTAAAACCACTTTTTCAATTGTTAAAATCTAATGATACAACCAAGGAATAGAGAAAATGGATTCAAAATTAATTCTTCCTTGACTTCTTTATCATGACCTTACTTATTAGGACAATGGTTTTATTAAATAGACATTTCTATTATTAGCTTATAATAAGTCCATTTTACCTCTTCAGCCACCTAAGACTGCCCAAGTACTCAAGTATAGGATTAAATATTTACAAAAAATGAAATGTAAAGGTTTTGCTAATTTCTATAATTCTGGAAGGAGCATATCTACATTTTAAAATGCCATAGAAGGGTGCCTGGGTGGCTCAGTCGTTAAGCGTCTGCCTTTGGCTCAGGTCATGATCCCAGGGTCCTGGGATCGAGCCCCACATCGGGCTCCCTGCTCAGCGGGAAGCCTGCTTCTCCCTCTCCCACTCCCGCTGCTTGTGTTCCCGCTCTCGCTATCTCTGTCTCTGTCAAATAAATAAATAAAATCTTTAAAAATAATAAAAATTAAAATAAAATAAAATGCCATAGAAGGCAACTGGGACAGTATCTATTTATTTGTTACTACTTTTATGGCAACCAATGAAACTATGTGGAACAAAAAGAACTTAATATTTTAATGACTAAAAAGTAAGCTCCAAGAAAGCAAGAACTGTGTTTCTTTGTTCAGGGGAACATTATATAGTCAGTGCTTAATAAATATTTGTTGAATGAATAAGTGAAAGAATAAAGGAAACAGAGCCGTAGAGGCTTATGACCTCACATTATTGGAAAAACTAAAACATTCAACACATATTGACTGAGTGCCTAAGAAGTTCTAGAAGATTCAGAGGCTCTGAACTAGTACTACCACACCCCTGCTTAGATGTTCCCTTAGTGACAAGGGAAGGCATCTCGGAGGACCTGCTGTTTGAGATCTGAATGCAGTGAGAGCAAGTCATGTGAAAATAACATGGCTTGCCTATTGTTGAAGCATTCAATTAGATGATGCATAGAAAGCACTTATCTCAGTGCCTGGCCCATCCTTAATGATCAGCAAATGGTGGTGATGGGGTTCAGAACCCCATACCCCAACATATGACACCTTGGCATATTGAATACTTCAAGCTGAAAGATTTAAGAAATGGCAGAGGGCAGGGCGCCTGGGTGGCTCAGTTGGTTAAGCGACTGCCTTCGGCTCAGGTCATGATCCCAGGGTCCTGGGATTGAGTCCCACATCGGGCTCCCTTCTCAGCGGGGAGTCTGCTTCTCCCTCTCCCACTCCCCCTGCTTGTGTTCCCTCTCTCGCTGTGTCTCTCTCTGTCAAATAAATAAATAAAATCTTAAAAAAAAAAAAAAGAAAGAAAGAAATGGCAGAGGGCAGGCGGAACTTTCTCACCTTCTCCTGAAGCAGGTCATAAAATCCCCATATGAGGGGTGCCTCCCTCAGAAAGAACAGCCTTACCTGGGAAGACTGAGGGATACCCAGAAGAATCTGAATGAGTGGGCCTTGCTGCTTCCCCAACCCTTTCTTTTCTTACCACATTTTCCCACAACTCGCCCTCCCTTCATCAAGCCTCATGTAAAAAGCACTCAGGTTTTTCTACTTCTTCAGGTCTTCTTCCTTCCTTATGAAGTCTTCTGTGTCACATAAAACTCATGTTAAATAAACGTGTATGCTTTTCTTTTATTAATCTGTCTTGTGTTGTAAAGACTTCAGGCAAGAATTTAGAAGGTGGAGGAAAAAGATCTTTCTTCCCCCCTAAGGAGATATTACTGTTATTTCTATAGATAGCAACCAAGATATTCATTTCACCATATTCAAAGCCAAGAAAAATCCATGGTGTTGTGATACACACATATCTCTAGATGGCTTTTTTGGGTTTGTTGGAAACCTTGGGCTTGCATGTTTCAAGTCCTGGGAAGAAATTGGAACCTAACTCCTGACCCAGGAGGAATAGACTCTGCTATACATTCTGGCTCTCTGTATCAAACCCAACCTTTCCAAGCCTGAGTATCCAATTTAGACAGATCATCTAGTTGGTATTAAGGGCCCTTGAACAGAAGTAGAGTTTGCAAATGGTCTACTTTATGTACTTGGGCCATAACGTTTCAGCATAATATAAATTCTTTAGGCAAATTTTTAAAAATCTGCCAAATTAAAAAAAAAAAATTACCAGTTGTCTGGAGTATATACTAAGCCTCATATTTGAAAACATAATATCAGTCTTTAACCTTTCGAAAACCTGTTTATATATTATGTACTTTTTAAAGTTTTTTCCTTAAGTGTTATTTATAACATTGAAATTGCTATTTTACTGATAATTCTTTAAGCCTCTTTTTATCTTACTATAGAAATAAAATACGCTAAATTGTAGTCTACCAGAACAACAACAACAACAAAAAAGGTTAAGAAAGAAACTAAAATTCACCCAAGACAAGATAACCACTATTAACATTTTGGTGACTCTTACAATCAGACTCACATTTGCAGACCTATATGTAAATTTTTGAGTGACTAGGACCATATTATACACATATTTTACTGAGGATACTTTTAAAACATTTTGTTCAATTGTTTATCTCCCTCCTTTCTCTCTTCTCCATAGCCCTTCACCACTACCACAAAAAAAAAAAATGTTAGAAAACTGTTTTTCTCACTTGAACACACGAAGTAAAAATCCCTCCAAATCAACTAATATGGATCTACCACATTCTCTTTCGTGGTATGGATGAACCACAGTTTGCGTATCTGCACCCTTAGAGATGAGCACTCCTTTGTGTTTTGATTTTTGTCACTATGAACAAAGCTACAGTAAACATCCTTGCACACACACCCTCATGTGCTGATAGTTTTATTTTTATGGAATGGCTCAGTGAAAGGGTGTGTTTACTTGTAAACTGAATAGATATGTCCAGAATTGCAATCTCAAAAGATGTTAACGGTTTACATTTCCTCTCTGCATTTTATCCAATATTTATTTTTAGCATTTATCCCCATACAACATACATAAAATTATACGTAATTGGCGGTAATTACTATAGACTCATTCTATTATTTGTGATACTAGAAAAATTCAGTATTACTGAATTACTCAAGTTTTTGGCCTGGCTCATGGATCATTGACATTTTCAAAGTAAGGAAGACAGGCTTTCAATAACCACGTTTCCCAAGCTATGCCGGGCAGTCAGACAGAACCATCGCTGACAGTTCTGAGAGCCACAGTGGGAAGTTATGCATTTAGTCTCACCAGTTCTTAAAGTTAAGAATGCTCTCTGACTTCCATTTAGCAGAGGAAAACAGCTCCGTTTTGCCAGCATGGCTTTCTGATTATTATCCTTCTGCTGTGATAGTTGCTTCTAGCACCTGAAAGCAATATAAAATTGCATTTTAAATCATTGAATAGATTTCTAACCTCAGATTTGCATTGTAAACTTAAAAAAAAAATCAACAGCTATGAGTCTCGGTTTCTTGGTAGCATTCTTTTTTTTTTAAGATTTCATTTTTAAGTCATCTCTACACCCAACGTGGGTCTCAAATTCACAACCCCGAGATCAAGAGTCACTCACTCCACCGACTGAGCCAGCCAGGTGCCCTGCATTCTTATTTTTTAAGAGCTGGGGGGAAAAAAATCAAGACCGCCCATCAAAAGAAATGTCATGTCATTAATCTATTGTACTGATACGTGATGAATTATTTATAATCTAAATATTATAATTAGAGGTAATGTTCCAAACACATTTAGGCTCAGATTTCATGGCAATGTTCTGATTGATTTTTAGAAATACATAATAATTGGCATATATTTGTACAAGTGGAAATTGGCTTCTTCTCAGTTATCCTCCCAAGTACACCCAGTCTCCTATCCTTTGACTCTTAGGCCAAGTTCCAAACGGTAGGCTGGGAACCTGTGAGGCATCATACTATCCAGCATCAACCGCTGTATTTTCAGTCAATTCTTCAAATGAAAAAAAAATTAAATTATCTTCTACTGTAATCACAGAAAAAATGACTAGAGATGTCTTAAATATTTTTTTCAAACCTGTTATCGCTATTCCTCTCCAAGTCTGATAGAAAAACAATGGGGATATAAACAAAGCACAAACTGTGTTTCCAATCTTGTGTCCAGTATCTGTGTGTAAACAGAACAGTGAGTGAGCCTCTAGTGAAACGCCCAGCAATATTCACTGCGTCAATGCCAGTCCCCAGTGAGCTGTATATTCACGTCTGCCTGGTAATTTAATGGCACCTCTAGGCATAAACAGAGGTTTATTAAATTAGTAAGTAAAATATTCCTGAACACTGGTTTGTTTTTAAATTTTCCTACTCTGCTTTTGGAACTTAAGAAAAAGCCGATATTGTGACATTGAAAGACACGACTGAACCAACACTTGCCATCATTTTATTTAGGTTCTATGTAACATAGCCCACAGCAAGTAATCCACCTATATTTATATCCAAAAACTTTTCTTTCTGGGAGAAAAACTGTAATGTTGATGAACAGGGTCCCCTTCTCCAGATTCTTCTCTATTTACCCCTATAGTTTCAACACCACTGTTGTCCTGCTCAGCTCCCCACTTGCTTCACGATGCCCAAATCCCTGGAAGCTTTTTGTTTCTTGTTTCGTGAAAAACAATCAAATAACGAAAACAAATTAATCTTACAGAGACTGCCTCGCGAAACCATCTTGGACAAGCTGCTTTGAAGTTCTTGTGGTCTCCTTGTAACAATTGCATTCAACATAGCATCTGGTGGTCCATAAATCAGAATCATTTTTATTTTTTCAAAGAAAATAGTCTGAAGCGATTGCCAACGCCACTCAGCATTTCTTTATAGAATCCCAGCAGGTAGACTACACTGATATCTTGGGAAATATTGACTTCAAAGAATGTAATATGTTTTATCACTACACTCAGTTTAGGGTCTTTTATCTAAAAGAAACAACAAAACTATATCTAATGGTCTCATGTGTTTCATCCCCTTCTACAAATGACAATACGACTCTTTTTGAATGGACTAGAGCTCATTAATCTAAACGTTCTCCTAAATGTCTATCTATCTAGTCTAAAGTAAAGTTAATCCATATAATAAAGCAAGTGATTTGTAAAACTTTGTCACCAAGATCTTTTTAGGTGGATTTTGCCTTAAATTATGAAAGTCTGCTTGGTACTGGTACCTTACCAATGGAGGGTGCTCAGTATACAACTGACTAACTTTTCAATAACTGATAAGGGTGGTTAATCATGAAACTTAAAACACTTTTTTTTTTATGGTAGAAGTTTCTAGCGACTTTTATCACAAGTTTATGTTCCCTGCAGATATAGGCCCAGGCAGCAATTTTAGCTATGGGTGTTAATAAGACACTTGGAGGTGCTTTCATGCAATGCTTTTAGCAGTCATGATAGGTTTAGGTATGATTTTCTGACCAAAGAGAATATATTTAAGGACCTCTGGGGGACATCTTCCTTCAATTCTACTAGTTAATATTTTAATCTGAAATCTATTTCCTATAATATGTCCAAAAGCAAACATTGTTTTCCTATATTAAAAGGGGATATTTTTCCAATCTTCACCCAGAAAACCTAGTTTAAAATTATAATCACGGGCACAATCTACTATGATGAGTAATACTTGGGTGGCTTATTTCTCCTCCAAAAGTATGTACTTATTCCTCCTATCTTTCAGCAATGCAGAGTATGGGCAAAACAACACCACTTTATGAGCTCTGTCCACTGGTTTTAGTAAAAACAATTGCTTTGCCAATAAAAGGAATGACAGGAAGTTAAGAAATAAAGGGTAGGCTGGCCTCAAAAAGAAGAAAATTGCCGTATAACGTGAGGGTAAAGTTTAATTAGGGAAAGCTCTGCCATGCCCCAACTCATAAAACTCATTTTATTAAATTTATGTCCCATAGTTTTGCCACACTATATTGCTTTCTGCACTTAAAATCCAGGCATGCGGATATGAAATTATTTTCCCACTCAGTCATTGGCTTCAGGGGACAGGGTCCTGATTTCGCCAGGGTCTTTGGTCTGCTTGCCCTTTTGTTCCTTATTCAAAAGTTTCAGCAAATTTGACCTCTGAGAAGATACCATTTCCTCTTAGTCTCAGGGTTTGATTTTTCTGTTTGCATATAAGGACTCTGCTCTGAAGCAGAGAGTTTTAAGGGCTGAACTCAGGAGCCAGAGCCAATGTGCCCTGTTCCACCAACGCCTTCCACAGCTGGGCCAGTTCCTTATTCAGGATGGAGCATCTGATTTCTACTTCTTGTAGTGTCCTATTTGGATGGACATGCTTGTCTAGCTCTTTCCATCACCCACTCTTGAGTGTTATCTGGTTCATTCTGCAGAATGTCTTTGTCTCCAATATTAAATCATGCTCTCGAAGAGAATAACCCATGTGTTTCAGAAGTCCTGCTTTTCTACAGGGCTGCCTGCACTGATAATACCTAGACTAGGGCGGGGCTCCCCTCACCATCACTGGCAGCCACCCAGTCTGACCAGAGCATTCCTCTGTCGAATTTGGTCCTGTTTGAGAAGAAACAGTATTCCCAATTTATACTTGGATTGTGTTTCAAAGTTTCTTCCCTTAGCCAGCTGCTTAAAACTCATTTTCTAAACTGTTAACAATCAGAGTCTGAAACACACACAGGCATTTTTGGGGATCATTCAAGTACTCCCAAGAATGAAGAAGGCAGGGCAGAATATGCATGATTTTTAAAACTTTCAGTGAAACAGAATTACTGGACAACAAAAGCCCTGCCCTTTCTTCCCTCTTCCTGGTCAGAGGCAGTGCTGAGGAAGAAGCAGATCCTACCCACACAGAACCCACCCTCGGCCAGGTATTAGAATTCTGCCCTTGTGGGAATGGTACAGGGTCCAGACAAGACTCAGCCTTTGAAGGAACAGCAGAGGGTGACTCATTACTTGTTTGCATTAACTGGGTGATGATTCAGAGAGGAGCATGAAAAGATAAGTCAGCGGTTGGGTTCTGATTCATTCTAGTTAAGTAGAGCAGAGATTACAGCCATACGTGAACATCCAACACAGCTCTTACCTTGTCTGGGGACACTGAGGAGCCATTGTATCCCCATTCTTTTATAGAAACAAGCAAGATTTTTTTTTTAAAAGATTTTATTTATTGGGGCACCTGGGTGGCTCAGTCGTCAAGCGTCTGCCTTGGGCTCAGGTCAGGATCCCAAGGTCCTGGGCTCGAGCCCCGCGTCGGGCTCCCTTCTCAGCGGGACGCCTGCTTCTCCCTCTCCCCAGAGGGAACACAAGCAGGGGGAGTGGGAGAGGGAGAAGCAGGCTTCCCATGGAGCAGGGAGCCCGACGCGGGGCTCCATCCCAGGACCTTGGGATCATGACCTGAGCCGAAGGCAGACACTTGACGACTGAGCCACCCAGGCGCCCCGAAACAAGCAAGATTTTTAAATAAAGGATCTTTAAGCTGAGGATTTTCAAATACAACGTGTTTTCTTTCTTTGTGGTTTATCTTCTAGAAAGTGACACACTGATTTTGGTCTACTTTGCTTAGGAAAAATAGACACTGATCATGATTCATTAATCCCGTCTGCTTCCTGTAAGAAGAGTTACTATATTGGTTGTGTTTGGAGTTCTGAGGCCAAAGTGTCTATAAAATACTATGTACTAAATACCAACATTCACATAAGAGTAGTAGACAAGTAATTTTATAAAACCGGTCAAAATACCAATAGTGAAAACTTAAAGAAAATACTTCAAATGCTAGAACTTGAGGAAAAGTGGGTTTCATGTAAGGTAAATGTGAAGTGTTGGAGAGAAACATGAAATTCTGAAAGGGACTACTGTGTATTTGTATTTTGTGAAATTTAATTTCAAAATTTATGGCATTTTCTTGGCTACAAGAACTATAGAGCACTGCCAGGATGAGGGTGGCAAATGCAGGCCTGCTGGCCAAAGCTGTCTTAGAGATGAATTGTTTTACTTTTTAAAATTTGAATTTGAATAGTTTGGGGGTGCGGCAGACACACTCGATGGACCTGTATTTCTACATCCAGCTGCTTTACACATTTATTTACTTGGGTCCTAAAGGCCTTGTTGTTGTTGTAATTATTGTTGTTGTTGTTTTACCCTAGACTATGTTCCTTTGGGAGATGTTAGGAAAATACATGTTAAGAAAAGCAATGAAAGCCAGAAGACCAGGAGATGAGCGATGAAGATGCAAGAGTTGGAGAAAATAAAAAAAAAGACTTGTATAGCAATATTTATTTAGTTCTTATCATGCACTGAGCAATGTTGAAAACACTAGGTAAAAACCAGTAAATAAAACAAAGTCCCTACTGCCATGGAATTTCTATTCTAGTGGGAAGAAATATAAAACAAACAAGTTTTGTCAGTGGAGATGAGAAACATGAAGAAAAATAAAGCAAAATAGGGGATCTAAGTGATGAGGGTGGAGGGCGGAAAATGCTCATATGTAGGGTGGTCAGGGAAGGACTTTTTGTAAAGGAATGACATTCTAGGCAGAGTAAAAGGAAGCGCGAAGATCCGGAGGCAGAGTATGGGCAGTGCGTTATAGGGGAAAGAAGACCAGCTGGGAGAAGGAAGACATGAGTGGGGAAGTGATAAGACATGGCAGTGGGTCAGATGATGTAGGACACAGATATACCAAGAACTTTAAAATTTCCTCTAAGGGAGATGAGAAGGGAGTTTTGAGCAGAATAGTGATATGATCTTGCATGAATTTCAGAAGAATGACTCCAACTGTTGTTTTGAAAATATAGTGGGAAAGGCAGAAGTTAGTTAAACAGTTAGAGGGCTCGTAATTACAGTACTAATTGTGGATGGGTGAGAGTAATAATGGTGGGGATGCCGAGAAGTGATCTGCATATTTTTTGAAGGTAGAACAAATAGGATTTGTCGATGAATATGGAACATGAATGAAAAAAGTGGAATCAAAGTCCAATCTACTTTTTTGTATTTTTTAAAGTGTCCGTAACAAAAGAGAGAGTCAAGAATGACTCAAGATGTTGGGCTCAAGAAACTGCGGGGATGGGGTTGCCATTTACGGCAATAAACAAAAGCAGGGACGGGAACATACTTGTGGGTGGGACCATGAGTTGAGTTTAGGATATGTTACATTTGAGATGCTTGTTAGACTTCCATATAATAATAATACCAAGGAAGGGTTGATTATATGAATACAGAGTTCAAAGGAGAGATCTGAACTATCAATAGAAATTTGGAAAAATTTATAGATAGTTGGCATTTAAAGTTAGAGGACTGAGTGAGATCATGTGAAGGGTGAATGATAAAGAGATCTGAGGATGGAATCCTTTGGCATTGTCAAGTTTAGAGGTTTGGAATATGAGAAGGAACCAGCAAGGATGTGATAGGGAGAATGATCAGAGAAATGGGAAGACAAAAAAGAGCCAAGCAAAGAAAGCATTTTAAGAAAGATGGAGAAATCAACTGATCCAAATGTTGCTGATAATGGGAGACGATGAGAACTGAGAAATAACTATTAGCTTGGCAAAATGGACGTTATTGTTGATCACTGAGTGGTCTAATTAGAGCTGATTCAGGAAATATTAGGAGAAGAAATGCAGACAGCAAATGTAGCTCACCATTTTGAAGATTTTTGCTGTAAAGGGAAGCAGAGGAATGGGATAGTATCGGGGGGGGGGCATGTGTGGTCAAGGTTGGGTTTTATTTTTAAAGATGAAAATGATCCAGTTAAAGAGGGAAATATCACTGATGCAGAGAAGACAAGCAACTTCAGGAAGGATGCTCTTGGATAAAAGAGGAGATCCATTTTATATATGGAGGGGTTGTCCTCAGGTGGGAGCAGAGACGGTTTATTCAGTGTAATAGAAGGGAAGGCAGGAAGAGGGGCATAGAGGGAAAAAAGTTTGTGGATTTAATACTAGGAGCATGTGGAAGCTTCTTCTAATTGCCTCTATTTTCTAGTAAAAAGAAGAGCAAGATCATTAAAAGTAAGAGTGAGAATAAAGGATGAAGTGCTGCAGATTTGAGGAGAGAAAAAAGGTGCAAGATAGTTTTCTAGAAGAATGAGAGGGGAAAGGGACGATTCAAAGGTAGTAGAATTTCCTGGCAACAATTTAAGAGTCCACTTGATATTAGTAGTCAGGAATTGAAGATCTGTTGGCATAAGTGTGTTTTCTTTCAGCCACCTTCTACAGTTCAGGGGCAGAAGGGAGTGGAGTGGGTGTTTGGACTGGACTACGAACAAGTACATTTGATAATGGGAGAGAAGAGCAAGGGATTTGGGACATGTGTAAGGTAATGATTACCATGTTGAGCCACTGAGTCTTAACTGATGAAAGAGGTAAATTAAGACATGAGGAGGTGAGGGAAAATACTAAGGTCAACAGATAGGTGTTCCTCCTGGGGCTCAACAAATGATTACAGTGAGATGGAGAGCTGAGATATAGTGGTGGGAGTGAATGGTACCTGAAATTGATATCATGAAGGGGACACAGTTACCAATACTGACAATAGCTGCAGCGTGACCATAAGAGCAAGTGGCTGAATTGATGTGCAGGATAAGATCATAGGAGGGGAGGACATCAACAGCCTGAGAGGTGAGGTTATTGCAAGGATCTTCTCTCAAAGATTTTGAAATCATCAAGAAATTGTGAGAAGAGTACTCTGGGAGAAAGTGACAGTGGGTCGGGCATGAAGATCTTCAAGGAATGATGAGAAGTGACTCTGAAGTCTGTAGACTGACACATGGAGAAGTAGATGACTTTTGGGCTTCTAGCTGAGCTTCAAAGGAAACAAAAATGTTTAGGGAGAAGGAAGAGGGGGCATCTGGAATTGGCAGTGAATACTCACAGCTGTAAGAACAAGTTTCACTTAGAATAAAGAGGTGGCAGTAATGTGGAGAAGACCCTGAGGATATAGGAAATTTTGCTGATGCCCATGAGTTCCAGAGGGCACATTGGAAGAAGAGCTTGTGTTGCGAGGAAGAATGAGATTGGGTCATATAAAGGGATGGATAGAGCTGTATGGGGTTGTGATTTAAAACCATGAGTGTGGTCTTGGGGCTACTTTTGGTGGACTGAGATAGCATGGGTGTATGTAATTTGCAATTGAAGAGAAATTTCCAACACAATTTACAAGTCTCAAGTACAGAAAATGATGGGAGAATTTGGTTTGTATATATACCAAAGCAATCTTATTAGACAATTTACTACCATGACCAGTAGGTGGTACTGTTGGCCCAAGATAGTTTGGTTGCTGGTTAGCGGGGAGAAGGGAAGGGAATGAGGTCACAGATAGGGTATAATGGAGAGAAGGCAGTGGATCTGCCACTAGGTAAAAGGTAAAGTATGCTGGTAGATTTAGGGGATCTTTCTTTATGGGTTAATCATTCTTATGCGAAACTGCTGTTTCTTAGGATGGACAAATAAGCACTAATTCTCAGAAAGTTTTTTTTTTTTTTTTAATGAGCAAAAAGACAATTATGGAAATATACAAAGTACACAGTATGATGAATTTGCTTGTTTAAAAAATACTTTTTTGGATGAAAAAAATCAGAAACAGAGGGAGAGAAGAAAACTGCAAGAATTTGCTGATTATTCAGGATAATTCAAGATGCCAAGCCATTGAGATTTCCCTTCTTTTGCTCTGGGAGACAACCATGTGCACTCACCCCGGTAGGTAGGTAGGCAAATGCATGAGATGTCACTGGCTATATTCTGATATTTATCTGAAAACACATGCTCTGTAAAAGGCAAGTTCAGTTTTTGCTATAAAAACAAACAAACAAATCCACCCCCTCTCCTCTCTTCTCCTGCTTGCTTTGGGGATTCAGAACACAGAGCTTAGAAAGCCAGAGGCACAGTGACTTCCTTTTCAGAAGGAGAAGAGGCTGAAAGAGGCAGATGCTGATCAGAGTCTATGAGCTTTGCATATTCATATTCCTTAGTTGTTCAGCATTAGAAGATTCCGGTAATGAGCATGTGAAAACTCTAGCAGCCTTTGTATAGCTTGGGGGTTTGCTATTCTCATGTTCTCTGTGTAGAATTGACTCTTATCAAATGAGGAGCACCCCAACTGAATCAGCACTTGTACATTGAAGTTTTCAACATCACCCACAAGATTTTGAAGGCTTGTCAAAAGAATCTTCGTAGTCTCTAACCATGAATAAAAATGATTTCAGATATCATCTCTATTGCACATTTTATTTCATGGGATTAATTTAATTGATTGAGCTGAATAGTTAAGAGTTTTTAAGTGGTTGCTAGTAATAAAAAGAAGTTTTTAAATTTTTAGGAAAATATACTAAGTATGTGCTGCCATAGGATTTTATTTAAAGAAGTTAAACCCTTCTTTAATGTTAATATAGTTACACCTTGATTAAACAATCTTCTAAGACAAAAATGAAAACCTTTGATCATTGTATCAAAAACTAATGATGTACTATACATTGGCTAATTAAATTTAAAGAAAAACATAAGAACAAACAACCCCCTTTATAATGAAATTAGCCTTATTAAGAGAAAAATCTGCAGCTATCACATAGAGCTGATCTGCCTGGTATTTATTTGCATGTTTAAAATGCTGTGTGATTCTCTCTGCCCTCATCTCATACTTTGCCAAATATAGTCAAAAGTTAATACTAGTTGTAGGAAAAATTAATATTTTCTAAGTTTCTCTTGGATACATCATCTTGCCTAGGTACTTGATGGTTATTGCTTAAAAATTTGTATAAGATTCAAAGACCAGAGTTTTTAAGCTAAACCCCAGGAAATTTTCTGGAGAGAATTGCTATTTCTGCTCTTCACTAAGAATTACAACAGAAGATCAGAAATCTCTACTTTTCCTCCCAGCTATTAGGTTGCCAGTGGGCCTTGAACTACATTCTAGAGTAATGAAGGATATTCTAAAATAATGGAGATCTTCAGTACTTTTTCTCTCTGATACTTGAGCAAGGGCTGCACTTCAAGTGGTAGTAGCTTCTAGCACCAATCCAGGGCAGCCCTAACTCTCAGTAGCTGTTCCTATCAATAGTTTCAGTGTGCAAGCAACTTGGAGCAGGTTTATCACAGTGTGCAAAATCACCTATGGTATTGATTTCAAATTCCTGGATCTCATCCTAGACCTAATGAGTCAGGATCACTAGGGTGGGCTGAAAATCTGCATTTTACAAACTCCAGAGTTGAATTTCTGCTTGATCTCCTATTGATGACTAGGATGCAACTGTGCTCCTGAAAGATCTTTTAAACAGAACTACTTCTGTAGAGCTGCACCAGGAAAGGAAAACCAAATGAAATACCATGCATTCATTTGACACCTATTCATTCGACAAATCATGAGCAGGCTAAGAGGAAATTTTTTAGTGATCAATCCAACTTTTAATACTCCCCCAAACCCTTCCTCAACTTTCTTTACTCCTCCTATTCTCAGCACTTTACTTGAGTCTTATTTCATCAAGAATATGGAGGTGCTTCTCTGTGAGTACTGTATTTCTGGATTTCCTGAAAAATTTTCCTGACTTCTCTCTTCCAGTAATCATGTGAGCTTCCAACTCCCTGGAATAATTTAGTCCTGCTCAAAATCTCTAGATAATTAAGACTAATATAGGCTACTTCCAACATTTTCTTTCTATTACAAATAATGATTTAAAATTTGTTTATAGTAATCTGGACGTAATGTTCCAAACTCTTCCATCCAGAATCACCTATCCAATTGTTACTTGACATTTTAATTGGATCCATGCATAATAGGCATCTTAATATAACCATATTCAAAACTGAGTTCCTGCTACTCCTCAAAGTCACCTTCTCCTACAATCTTCATCACCTTAGTTTCTGGCAATCTCCTTCCCCCAGTGTCTCACTTTGATGTCATCTTTGACTGCTTTATTTTCCTAGCTACTCACACAAGTTCATTTGCAACACTTGGCAGCTCCACCTTTGAAATGTATCTAGGGTAAGACCATGTTTCATCGCCTGCTTTACCATCTCTCTAGCCCAAACCACTCATCTTGTACCTGGGTTATGAAAACCCCTGTTCTCCTCTGCTCTTACCTCTGCAGGGTAGTCTCAGAACAGTGGCCAGAATATCTTGAAAAACTTAAGTCAAATCATGTCATTTATCGCTCAAAACCTTCCAACGGCTTCCCATCACTTACAGTAAACAACAATTGGTTCACTGTTACCTGTAAGGCCCTACACCTCTGGCCCCTTGTCCTCCTAACTATCACCTCCTCCTCCCTCCCCTGTTCTTTCTGCAGCAGCCACACTACCTCCTCACCAGTCCCAGAATGTACAGTCTGTGCTCTCTTGGCCTTTGTGTATGATCTCTGACTTTGCTGGCTCCCTCCCATCCTTCAAAAATCACCTTTTTCGGGCATTCCACAGACACCCTACTTAAAATTTTAATTTCCTCAACCCCCATATTTTGTTTCTCCTTTTCTGAATTTATTTTTTCCTTTTAGCACTTAACATGACCTCACATGCTATATATTTACTTATTCTCCTTGTTTAGTTAGTCTCCTCTTCTAGAAGATCCATGAGGGTAAACTATATTTTCTTGTTTTGTTCAGTGTTATATCCCCAGCACCTAGAACAATGTCTGGTACATAGTAGGTGCTCAGTACGTGTTTGCTGGGTTTTGATTAAATAATTCTTTGAAGTGCGAGCACTGATGATTCCTGTCATAGCTGGTAATATTTCTGGGAAACGTCTCACTAAAGTAGGGGAATACAAGCAATTATAAAATTAAAGGACTAAGATGTGGAGAGTCAGGAGAGTCAAGGGCAGCAACAGAGAGGCCAGTTAGGAAGTCAGTAGGAAGCCACTGGCCATCATCAAGCAGAAGCTGATGGTATTAGTGGAGATAGTAAAAACTGGCAAGGTTTTTGGAAATATTTCAAAGGTAGAGCCAACAGAATTGGAGATTAGATGTGGAGTGTGATAGAAAGACAGTATGTAAGATGACTCCAAAATTATGGGCTGAATGACTAGAAGCCTGGAAATGCCACTTTGTAAGAAGGAACAGATTTTGGGGAGTGGGGTGAGTGGATAGCTGAAATCAAGACTTTTTTTTTCATGTTCAAGTTGAAATTCTGTTAGACATCCGACGAGGAGTTTCAGTATGCAGTTGGTTATATGGATCTGGAATCCAGAGGAGAGAAAGGGGCTGAAGATACATATTTGGGAGGCTCAATAGAGAGTATTTAAAGCTAGGGGGTTGGGCCTGTCCACATCTTTCCTCCACCCCGCCAGAAGCTATAGAGCTAACTGATCAGTGCTGGTGACACACACCAGCTGCACCAAGGTCCAGCTCACTATAGTCCCCTGCAAGGGCTACCATGGAGGCCAGTTAACCATCTGCTTTGCCCCAAGTGGCTGTGCCAACCAGCCTTTCTACCACTTTGTGGCTGCTCACAACAAGTGTTCCAGGGATGGCTCTTTCATGGAGGAGCTGGGTTCCTATGATCCACTAGCCTACAGTCATGGAGAGAAAATCGTTGCTCTCAACCTGGACCAGATCCAGCATTGGATCAGCTTTGGGACCCACCTCTCTAAGCCTGTAGAGTAGCTTTTGGGTCTTTCTGGCTTTTTCCCTCTGCATCCCATGATGATCACAAATGCTGAGAGGCTGCAAAGGAAATGGGCACATGAAGTCCTCTTAGCATCTCAGAGAAGAGATCCAGACACTCCAGAAACAAAAATGAGTTGACTTCAGGGAGCAGAATATTGGGGAAAAGCTCAAAGTCCTCTTAAAACACTTGTGCAGAGCTTTTAGTTTTATTAGATTTGGAGGTTAATAAATGGAGTTTTCTAAGTTAAAAATAAATTTAAAAATAAATAGATAAAGCTATGGCGTTAGATAAAGTTTCCAGAATGTGAATACACTAGAGAAGAGATCTGAAGAGTTCTCAAAGATGAGAAGGAATCAGCAAAGGAGCCTAAGAATTAGAAAGAGAATCTAGAAAGAGTGAAGTCCCATAGACCAAGTGAAGAAAGTGTTTCAAGAAGGAGGGAGTGATTTTCTGTGTCTGAAAGGTAAGACAGGTACGAGGAGAGGGGCGCCTGGATGGCTCAGTCGGTTAAGCGGCTGCCTTCAGCTCAGGTCATGATCCCAGGGTCCTGGGATCGAGCCCTGCATTGGGCTTTCTGTTCAGCAGGGAGCCTGCTTCTCCCTCTCCCTCTGTCTGCTGCTTCCCCTGCTTGTGCTCTCTCTCTGTGTCAAATAAATAAATAAAATTTTAAGAAAAAAAAAAAAGACCGGTACGAGGAGGACTTAGAAACACAGAGATCATTAGTAACCTTGACAAGAGAAGCTTAACAAAATGGTGGAGACAAAAAGTCTGATTAAAGTGAATTCAGGGGCGCCTGGGTGGCTCAGTTGGGTAAGTGTCTATCTGACTCTTAATTTTGGTGCAGGTCATGGTCTCAGGGTCCTGGAATCAGGCTCCACGTTCAGCGGGGAATCTGCTTGAGATTCTCTCTCTCTCCCTTTCCCTCTGCCCCTCCCCGCCCCCCGGCACTCTCTCCCTCTCTCTGAAATAAATAAATAAATAAATAAATAAATAATCTTAAAAAAATAAATAAAGTGGACTCAGGAAAAATTGGAAAAAGAGGAAGTGGGCAGTGAGAATAGACAACTTTGTCTAAGAATTTTGCTATAAAGAGGAGAAAAGAATGAGCCTATAACTAAATGGAGGTTTGAATGGAGCTGAATCAAGAGGCTTATTTGTGTTTTTAATTTGGACAATATTCCTACATGTAATTTTAATGAAGGAGAATTGAGTCTAAACTGTGTCAGGAGGGAAGTAAAAACACAAGGGGAGTAAGGCTGAGTGAAAGAAAGGTGGCCGAAACTATGGATTTGAAGGCTCTGGTGGGGTTGAAGAATCATTGGTGTCAGGATATTAGAGGAAGTGAGGTGGGGTTAGAAAGAAAAGTTCTTGAAAATGAGTTGTAGGACAGGGGATGACGAGGTATAGGTTACCTTGGGAGTAGGTGGTGAGAGAGATCAAAGGCCTGAGAACTCACATGAATGGAAGGATTGTTTCAATGATAATGAGATGGCTGGAGAGATTGACAGTGAGCCAAGAACTATTATCTTTAAGGACTGATGGAGAGTGACCTGGAGGGCTGTAGCTGGCTGCAAAATGGAGGGATATTTGGTAGAATTGACAAAAGGCATGAAGTTCAAAGGATTTGACAGGTTTAGAGAAGATGAGAAAGGATGGTCTGGAAACGGCAATGAAGGACACAGAGGACAGTTATCACTTCTGGGCACAGTTGTGGGAGACAAAAAGAGTCACTACCTGACGGGACCATAGGGGAAGTAGTATCCTCAGGGGAGAGACAAGTTAGAGTTGTAGCAGGATGTGATTGAGGATATAGGAGATTTTGTTGATTACAGATGTGAGTTCCAGAGGAAACGGTGGAAGGGACTGTGGTTGCAGAGGGAAGAAAGATTGAATCAGATTATTATGGGTTCAATAGGGCCTTAGGGGAGAATACTGGAGTGAAGAGCATTATCTAGGAGTGGTGGCCTTCTTGAGGTTGCTGAAGTAAACAGGGATGGGGAATATGATGGGATTATTCCTGGTGGGTTCTTGGGCAGGCAAAGGTGAGGAGGCTGTGAGTGCATTCAAGAGGGAAGTCAGGCAAGGAAGTCTCTAGCCCATAGCCAACAGAGCTCTAAGGGCTCATGGTTGAGTCATTCTGATGATGGCTTTGAGGCTGACACAAATGTGATAGCACCAGGAGCTGTCAGGCATTTTGACACAGTCAATTTATACAACGGGGCTTCAGTTAGTAATGAGCAGAAAGAAATTCCTGATGGCCTTCCATCAATATGGACAAATTGGTTTTCTCCACCTAAAAGGACAATGCAACATGTGTTTTCCCTGGCATTTTCTCACATCACTCTCAAGAACACACACATCACTGTACATAACTGGAAGGGAGAACCAGACTGATTTTTTTTTAGTGAAAAAATGAGTGCTCCACAAAGGAGGTAATTGAGGCAAACTTAAAAATTACTTAAGATTCTTAGTTTTTGTTGGGTTGGAGTTTGAGAGATGAATTAATTCTGAAGTGGTTTATTATGAGATTCACTGAGAAAGAGATGGCTTTTGGTGGAAAACATTCATTGGCTTATTAAAATGAAGCCCATTTTAAGGGCCAGTCTTGAGGTATGTCTCCCAACACAAGATTATTTATGTTGCCCATGACCTCCCCACAGGGCATTGACACTGATTGGATCTGGTGGTTTCCTATCCATTGCTTCTCCAAAGAAAATGCTAGTAATAAATTGAGGAGTTTAAGACTATGAATATCTTTTTTTCAGAGAGTGTAACAGTTAAAAGGGAAAAAAAGGAAAGCACTTAAGGGTAAGGGAAAATGGGGAGTACTTCTCTCCTTCTTTCCAAATCAGAAACTGCTTCAATCTGCCTTTCCCCTCCTGAGTCAGAAAAAAAAAAAAATGGTACAAAATCCAGTCTATTCTTATGCCTTGAGGCATGACTATAACTAAACCATGAGGGGATGCAAATTGGATCCTCTATGCCTAAAATTCAGTGTTTAGCATACTGCTTGGGCCATATGCAGAAGTACCCATTCATAAACGGGCTTTTCCTCTGAACATTTCATGGGCAGGCTCTTGCTCAAGCATGGAGAAAAGTTTGATTCACAAGATTATTAAAAATGAAGTAATACTTGAAAATTTTTCCTTAATTTAACAGACAACAAACTGAGAATGGTATTGGTTTTAGTCCCTGAATTTCAAAATATAAGACATTTCACTAATTTGATCGTTTATGAAAAGCAGTGCTAGTGATGGGGAATATGTTGCTTGTTTTTAACATCCTTGTTTGAAAGCCTGGAATTTAACTACTGTCCAGCAGGTTTGGCCTGCCTCCATGTAAATCATGGAGAGGATGGAAGCATTCACTTACTGTAGGTCCCTGTGACTGCTTACAAAGGCAGATGACAATAGTACTGTGGTTCCTCAAAAAAACTAAAAAATAGAATTATCATATGACCCAGCAATTCCAATTCCATTTCAGGATATGTACCCAAAAGAACTGAAGGCAGGGCCAGAGATACTTGTGGTATTTGCATACTCTTGTTCATAGCAGCATTATTCACAATAGCCAAAATGTGAAAACAACCCAAGTGTCTATGGACAAATGAATGGATAAACAAAAGGATATCTATACGTACATTGGCATATTATTCAGTCTTTAAAAGGAAGGAAATTCTGACACATGCTACAACAGGAATGATCCTTGGAGACATTATGCTAAGTGAAGTAAGCCAAACACAAAAGGACAAATATTGTATGATTCCACTTATATGAGGTACCTAGAGTAGACAAATGCATTGACAGAAAGTAGAAGGGTGGTTACCAGGAATTGTGGAGAGGGGAAAATGGAAGTTATGGTTTAATGGGAACAGAGTTTTAGTCTGGGTTGATGAAAAAGTTCTGGAGATGGATAGTGGTAATGGTTAAACAACATGAAAGTACTTAGTAACATGGTTTTTATTATTATTAAAAATGGTTAAGATGGTAAATTTTATGTTGTGTGTATTTTATTATAATATTTTTGAAAAGCTAATAGATTTGCCTACTCTGGGCATTCCATGTATGTGATATCATACAATATGTGGTCTTTTGTAACTGGTTTCTTTCACTTCCCACAATGTTTCAAGGTTCATTCATGTTGTAGTATATGTTGACACTTGATCCACTTTTATTGCTGAATGATATTCCATTGCATGAATATACTACATTTTTTCAGGAACTGGAAGGAAGAGATAACAGAGAGTGACGGTTAGTAGATACGGGGTTTCTGTATGGAATGATGACACTGTTCTAAAATTAGGTTGATGCTATAGCTGCACAACTCTGAGAATATACCAAAAACCACTGAATCATACACTTTAAAAAGGTAACTTTCATATATGTGAGTTATATCTCAATAAAACTGCTATAGAAAACTGAAAGAAGGGGCACCCGGGTGGCTCAGTCAGTTAAGCGTCTGCCTTCGACTCGGGTCATGTTCCCAGGGTCCTGGGATCGAGCCCCACATTGGGCTCCCTGCTCAGCAGGGCATCTGCTTCTCCCTCTGCCTCTCCCCCTAGCTTCTGCTCTCTCTCTCTGTCACTCTCTCTGTCTCTAATAAATACATAAAAATCTTAAAAAAAAATACTGAAAGAAAATGAGGGGCGCCTGGGTGGCTCAATTGGTTGAGCGTCTAACTCTTGGTTTCAGCTCAGGTCATGATCTCAGGGTCATGGGATTGAGCTCTAAGTTGGGCTCCGTGCTCAGTGGGGAATCTGCTTGAGAGTCTCTCTCTTCCTCTCCCTTTGTCCCTCCCTGCACTCACATGTGTGTGGTCTCTCTCTCTTTAAAATAAATAAACAAATCTTTAAAAAAGAAAGTGAAAACACCGAATGACATCTTGGATACATTAACAAAAGTAAAGTCCATACAAATATGGTGAAAAGGGCACCCATTTAGAGTCAGAAGGCCTGAGTTAAGTCATGACTCTGGCATTTACTGGTGCAATTTTGGCTAAGTATTAACTTCTCTGAATCTCCCATTTATGATCTGTAAAATGGAAATAATAAAGTAATGCCTACTTTGCAGGGACTTGGTGGGGACCAAATAACATAATGAATATGAAAAGGTCTTTATAACGGTGAATTGATGCATTAATATTAGCATTAATTGAAATGCAGGGGGTATGTGGACATGGGTGGAAGATAGATATCTTTTCCTCAAAGTGCTGTTGAGTAGAAGAAAACCCGAGGATTTATTCTGAATTGTTTTAAAAATAAAACTGTAAACATGATTTTAATATGTCTTAGCTTTAATTTTATTATGTCTTAACACCAATATTTTTCCAAAAACATGTCTTCTATAAGATGATCAAGTATTTTAAAAATGTAATTCTTTCTTTCTCCCTTGCCCTCCACCGTGTCTTTTCCCAGATGCTTCTATTCTTTATATCTTCACTTGCCATCATCTCTAACTCCCACCAGCAATGAAGCAAAATTCCTAGGGTTCTGGGCAATGTTTCTCAGCCTTAACAGCACACTGCAGTTACCTTGGGAGCTTTACAAACTGTTAATGCCTAGATCTTGCTCTTAGAGATTCTTAGAGATCTAGAGCCTAGACTGAATGTCAGAATTTTTTAAGCTGCTGGGTGATTCTAATGTACAGGCAAAATTGAGGACACTGATGCAGAGAGAATGATTGTGTGACCCAGTGGAACTCAGTGGGCATGGTGGGGGGGGGGGGGTGGTATAGAGAGATTCAGTTCTCCTAACTCCTTCTTTCACACATCTTGTGTTTTGCCATGTCACCAGCTGCCTCTAAGTAGGTAAGTAACAGCTGCAGGTGAATCTGAACAGATGTCAAGCCAGAATTTCATTCCAGCAATTACTATCCCCACAAAGTCTTTTCTTTCTGTTAGAAAGAAACTCTCTTTTATACCAATATAACTGAAGTCAAGCAGGCCTTAATTGTGCTCCAGTCAATCATCCTGGAAACATAAATGTCCAAGACAGTGCGGAGGGAAAGAACAGGATTTTTGCATATGGGTATCTAAGGAAAAGGCAAAATTGTATGCAAAATATGTGTTTCTATTCTGCATGTATTGGCTTTTGCAGAAATTTTCGCTCTTTCCTCACCCCAGACCTTTATGCTCTACAATATTTCACTGAAGCTTCCCTATCAATTCTCCCCGACTTTTGGAGTTTCTGCAGTTTTATTTCTTATGTCACATCAGGTCTGGAGGAATACTTTGAACTTTCTTTCTGGTCATCTCCTTCTAATCATTCTCTTGATCCCTATGGGCCCAGGAAGAGACTTGGTCTTTAAGATAACAGTCATTTTCTTTGTCCCACCCTGAAGGTGCTCTCCAAAGACAGCAGGGAAATGCCACGCAACCAGTTCTCCAATTTTCTAACTAACACTTTCTCACCAGCATTTTATGTTCTGTTGCAAGCTATTATTAGGAAAAACTGGTCAATGAAAGCATAAGTGGCTATTCCCCTCTCCGAACTTCTTAAGGATAATGCACTTCTGTTTGCTGCACCTAAGAGGAAGAGTGTATGCTCAGAGAACAGGCCTCTATTATGCATCTTGATTTAAGAGATGACTAACCACAGTAGAGTGTGTGACTCTGTTTTTTTTTTTTTTTTTAAGATTTTATTTATTTATTTGACAGAGAGAGAGATAGCGAGAGCAGGAACACAAGCAAAGGAGTGGGAGAGGGAGAAGCAGGCTTCCCGCAGAGCAGGGAGCCCGATGCGGGGCTCGATCCCAGGACTCTGGGATCATGACCTGAGCCGAAGGCAGATGCTTAACGACTGAGCCACCCAGGCGCCCCAGTGTCTGACTCTTGATCTTGGGTTTGCGCTCCACATTGGGTGTAGAGATTACTTAAAAAAAAAAAAAAGAGAGAGAGATTACTAACCAAATAACTAGTCTTGAGGTAAGATTGAGCGATCCATCATTCCACAGAGTCGGTGATTCCGTAACTAATTAAACTGTAAATTGAAGATGGGAGATATTATTATTCTTACATTTGAACATACTGAATTGATAAGAAATGTAGTGTTGCTGTGAAAGTACTTGAATTTCATACTAAAATAGAGATATTAAAAAGAATAAGAATGCTCAGCGAGAAGGCTAATCTTTTAGGTTTGAGGAATTTATTGATTAACAAAAAAAGAACATTTTAAGGAAAAGCTTAGTTTTAGGTCTTTTAGTGTGAGAAACTTCAAGCATGTTGAATTGCTGATACCTCAAACTTTTTCAAAATATTTATCTTTTTGAAAACTTCTCCAAATACAGTTTTGAAAAATCTTATCGGTTCAGCTATATTTGCAGAGGTGAATAATATTTCAATATGTTTGTGAAAGCCAAATGCTTGGCCTATGGCCTCAGTGGGGGTGGATGTTATCATGCTCCCACCAAAGAAAAATACCTATTTTACTTAAGAAAGGAATATTTCATTTTAGGCTCTCTGGAAAAGTTTAAATAGAGAAATATTATTTTCCTTAGAAGGCCTGATAAATAATTCAGACCAGCTATAAAGCTTAATGAAAAAAAAAATCTCTTTTCTTTTTCAGTGAGTCTTAGTCCTCCGTCTATAATAGAACACAGCTGTTCTTTGGCTGTTCCACATCTAATCACAATACTTTCTGGAAATTGTCTCTGAATTTCTTTTCTTTCTCATTTTCAATCTTTGTGATTCTGGTGAAGTTTATTCCACCTCTGATGCCAAGGGTGGACATGTGACCCAAGTCTGGTCAGTCAGACCAGGAACAGCAATTGGTTCAGGATGGACATATGATACAAGTTGGGCCAGTTAGAGACAACAAGGTTGATTTCAGGGCATTGGTGTCAGCTAGTACATTTTACAAAAATGGCCATTATAGGTAACTGGGTCTTAATCTTGCTTTGAAATCCTAGGAGCAAACATAGGACACGTGCCCCTGAGTTATCCCACCCTAGGGGCAAAAGAACTGGATATTTATACCCTATCTCCCATCAGTTATTGGTTGAGGGCCATTGGTAGTGGTGGGAGGGAGTCATTAATTCCTTTACATTTCGTCAGAGAAAACCCTCAAGCAAAGAAATGCATTTGGAAGTTGGTTTTGTGTATACCATAATAATAAGGGCAAAGGGGATGTGGGTGGAGCACTGACTCACATCCATCTACTACAATAAATAAAGATCTTAGTACAATATCTTATTGTATCAATGTCCCAATTGATCATTACATATTTCTTAAATGAATGAATTTCCTCTTCTCTGCTTGATTAGTGTGACTCGGGACGCTAAATCTGATGATTACCTTGGGTTAAGCTGATGAAAATCATATTTCTTGACCCACAGAGCCAAGTGCAGGACTTGAAGTACACTGGCTCCACCAGGATAAGTGTTCTGTGAGGCTCTCCACATCTCAGCCCCTTCATCATGCTCTGGTGATACTAGAATCCTTGCTGTCCTTCAAGGATCAGGCTCTCTCCTGCCTCAAGCCTTTGTGCAACTCTTCCATCTTTCTAGAATACTCTTCTTCTAAAGAAGTCTTCCAAAGCCAAATTTATCGAAAATAGCACACCCTGATATTCTCTATTTCCTTGCCCTCTTTTATTTTTCTTTATTGTTTTTAAAGATCTCATTTTATACAACTACTAGGCCATTTGTTAATTACCTGGAGATCTGCTAGAATGGCAGCTCTGGAGTTTATCTTCCTCACTGTTGATTCCATAGCATCTAAAAATGGTATCTAACACATAGCAGGCATTTGATAAATTTCTATCAAGTGAATGAAAGTTTTTTGTCTTACAAAGTTTGTAGAGTTGAATGACTGGTATGAAGAATATATAATACTTTAAACCTCCATTTTTCATCTTCCCTCCAGTGCAGGCCACACTGAGAATATTTTAAAATATAAATCTGTTCTTGATATTTTAAAACACATCTACACTTCAAAAACCTCTATATTGTGCATCTAAAGTTAAACTTCCTAAAGATGCATTCTACTTCTGAAATAAAAGACTTCAAACAAAATTGATTTTTTTTTCATGAAAGACATGGATTGTGTTACTAATTATCCTTTCTGTACGTATATCCACCAAATTCTCTCCACCATGGAAATGCTTCCTTGGCAGCAGGAATCTTTAATATGAATAAGAAGAAACTAAAATTTTGAATAATGGGAAAAGTCTTCCACACAGCTCTAAGTTTAAAGATTTCTTTCTCTTCTTACCTATAGCCATGGTGGACTATAAAACCCCTCCCTATGTTTCAGGAAGTATACAAGAGCAGGTCTTGCATTGTCTGCATTTGAACAGCGGAAATCAAGGACAAGATTAGAAGGAGATAAGGCAAAAATTAATAGCTCTGCCAAGAAGCAGAAAGCCTGTAATCTAAGGAAAGAACTTAGAATGGTTGCAGACAAAGTGACTCAAGTTTTCTATAATTACTGAATAAATATTAGTGTTTGAAAGTGGTCAGACAGGGTGCCTGGATGGCTCCGCCGGTTAAGCGTCTGCCTTCGGTTCAGGTCATGATCCCATGGTCCTGGGATCTGGGATCGAGTCCTATGAGTCCCGCGAGTCCTGCATTGAGCTCCCTGCTCAGCGGGGAGTCTGTTTCTCCCTCTCCCTCTGCCCCTCCCTGCCATGTGCTCGCGCTAGTGCTCTTCTCTCTTGCTCTCTCTCGCTCAAATAAATAAATAAAATTTAAAAAAAAGAAAGAAAAGAAAGTGGCCAGAAAAATGTGGGTCAAAATAAAATGAGGAACAAATAAATGGTGGGTCAGAGACACAGAAGTAGGACAATGAGCCATGAAGGAGATCCTGACAGCCACTGTTCATAACCTCAGGATGGCGGCTTGGAGGTAAACTACAAGCCAACACTGGGGATCATCCCTTACTTAAATTATTTGAAAATTGGGCACTTGGGTGGCTCAGTTGGTTGGGCGACTGCCTTCGGCTGGGGTCATGATTCTGGAGTCCTGGGATTGAGTCCCACATAGGGCTCCCCGCTTAGTGGGGAGTCTGTTTCTCCCTCTGACTCCTCCCCTCTCATGCTCTCTCTCAAATGGATAAATAGGGTCTTTAAAAAAAAAAAGAATTCTAAAAAAATTAAAAAGAATAAATTATTTGAAAATAAACTGCTCATCATAAGGTTGTGGTCAATATATTCATTTGCTGTCCCAGTTAAGCAAACATAATTTTTTTAGATGTTAAGGAGGTGAGCTGGGGGTCTGATCTGACATTTGCATTATCAGATACAGAAAGGAAGCCATGCCTTATGTAAAATG
Organism: Mirounga leonina; assembly: GCF_011800145.1. Taxonomy (NCBI): domain Eukaryota; kingdom Metazoa; phylum Chordata; class Mammalia; order Carnivora; family Phocidae; genus Mirounga; species Mirounga leonina. Next base: position 38,727,350 of record NW_023270454.1, on the reverse strand, counting down.
GCTTTTGGCTTTCTAACCATCACTTCTGTGTAGGGGATTAGTCCCTTCAATTGACACACACAGCAAATTGTGGATCTGTGAGATATTTACACTAACTTTCGCAAGAAAGGAAACACACTGAAAGTAGATATTGAATTTTTCTGAACAATTATCCAAATATCCCATGTTATTCTGTATAGATAGCTGTATATTCAGGCTAAGTGTCCTCCAATTTAAATATATAATACATTTCTAAAGTCCAAAAAAGTCACTCTATCAAATTTCAATGTTATGATTCTCAGAAAAATGTTTAGCCAAAATACACTCTATTTTTTTTTTTTTACTAAGAAACTAAGATAATAGTACTGCTTTATATCACTGGAGAATAAGAATTATTTGATCAAAATTAATTCTGTAAGAAGTCTGGAAAAAAAAGGCTGCATAATTCCAAAGGTAATTTTGGCATTAAAGCACTGTCACCTAAAACTGAATACATCCATATTTACTTTTTGAATATACAATTAGTTGTCATTTTAGAAAAAAGGAACCAGAAACGAGGTATCTTAGAATCTCCAAAATGTTACTTCATTCTATCCATAACTGACACCATGATTTTTCCTATGACTCTGACACCAGGAATCTGCATTTAAGCAAGGCACTTGGAATTCTGTGTTAATGCGAGGTAAGTGAGGTCCAGGGGCCCTTCACTAGTTTGCCCTCCTCCCCACAGTTAAATTTTATAAAATACCCTGCAGATACAGAGCATGAGAGAGAAAAAAGGAGAAACACCATGTGGTATAAGCTAATAATTATTTATATTCCTAATCAAAGGCTTAGCATTTTACATGCGAGCACTACTCTGGCCCACCCAGGCCCTGAAGCTATTTTTCTGTCTTCAAATTAGGAATCTGCTGATCAAACCAAATGCTGATTCTGTATCTAAAGTGATATGTTTTCTCTTTGTGCAAGTGATTAGGTCCTGCTAAGAAACTAATTGCTGCCACCTCAAATTGCACAAGTAGCAAGAGCGCTTTCCTTAAGAAAAAATTCTAGCTATATCCCTCATATTTTCCACCATTTTAAAGCCATGTTTTTCTTCAGCTCTGTTATTTGATCCATAAAAATGGTAAAGAGTAATTGAATGAGGCAATAAGGCCAACATTGGTAAAATTTAACTATATATTTCCTTTTGCCGGTGTGTTATCGTTCATCAGTCTTATACCCACGTAGATACATATATGCATGTTGAATTATTGAAGACAATACCTCAACATTGTCTTCAGTTTTCCCTATTGTCTGTTCACAGGTCTAAGTTCACTTGGCAAGAGGTCGACTCTCTGCCTGTTTTACCAAGTGAACCTAAGTAGTTTAGCCTCTTTTTGTCATGTCCGCCCTAACAATGAAGTAGAATAAGTGGCAATTTGTGTTGTATTATTTCAAGGCCACTTCTCTTTCTCCACCATAGTCTTCCTTGCTAACGTTGGACACTCTACAACTAGAGAGTAATTTTGAGGAACTCTGTTAAAATGCATATTTTTCCAGAAAAGGTGACGCTTGATGCTTGCCTGATATAGCAGTAATGTGAAGAAGGTATCAGAGCCTTTCTTAAGAGCTGATTTTGAGGAGAACAGGAGCAGAAAGGCCCTGGAAAAAAGAGGGAATTGAGCAATCAGGAGAAGGAACGAGAAAAAGCAGAAGATCCAAACAGTCCTTTGCAAGAGGTGTTCAGGCCATCTTCCTCCTGAAAATGTCTTCATAGGGAAATCTTCAGTGAACAAGATGAGCTGCCCCTGAAATCTCTTTGTGGACTCTTGTTAGTGGAGAATAAGCGAAAGCTGCCAACTGCAGCAACCCACATGTTTGGTCTCAGAAAGAACATCTCCAATGGTTTTCCTCTCTTTTTCTGTTGCCAGAAAACAACTGAGCCAAATGGTAGGGACAGTTATTTGGCAAGAGACTGAGGTTGCCAGAGGAATGAAGAATGTAAACAAGCAAAATTGAAATGAGTTTACCACCAGGGATTTTATAACATCCCATCTGTAAAGGGAAGGGAATTTTAGACTTGCACTTAAACATCGAGTGCCAACTGGAATTGAACTTGTGTGTGTGTGTTCACTGTAGCAGAGCTTCATTCATTCATGGCTTCACATATTCAAGTGATGATTTTCTAACAGCTTTCAGGGTTTTACAAAATGAACTGAGATTTTAGAGAAAATGTGTTTCTTTATATTGCTATTCTAATACTATAGTACTTTTCAGAATTATTTCCATTCAAAATAATATTTTCAAATATAGCAGGAGTACCTATGTAAGGGCTAAAATAACTTTCAAGGATAAATAAGTAAGAACACAAAGATATGGTTGAATATATTTTAGTATATTGGACATCTGGCCCTGAAAATAGTCTCTATCCCATGCTGCGTGGTGACACTTTTATTAGGGCACATTTTTTAATGCCTAAATTATCAATCTCAGACAATATATTTCAGTGTCCAAATGATAGTACATAAAATGCTTGCTGCAGCATTTGAACCTCAAATAAAAATTCACTGCATTATGCTATTATGAATGGTTAATTTAAAAATTTTCTTCCATCTGTTTTTTTTCTGAAAAAATCAAAGAGTAAAAAACTGGTAATTACACCTATAGTTATTTATAAACTATACATCTCAAAGATATCCACTTTTCTTCTATAAAATCTTTGAAAAATACAAAATATTAAAAGCTTTTGCAAATGACCATTTGTATATCGATCTTTGATAAACATCTAAATAATACACCCTGGCTAATAAAAATATTAGCCCTGTAATTTGAGCAAGAAACAACAACTTAACTATATAGTTGGGTTTTTTTTTAACACCTAGAAAGTGTTACTGGTAGAGTTAAGAATAGTTTTTACATGTTAAAGGTTTATAAAGAAAAAACAAAGAATATGGAGCTCAGACATATGTGGCTCTCAAAGCTTAAAACACTATCTGGCCAATTACATAAAAATTTGCTAACCCCTTGTTTACAGGGTGCCTGCTTAATTGCAATATCTAGTTCATTCATATTTAATGTAATTACTAATACATCTGAGTTTAAATTAACCATATTACTATTTGTTTCCTGCTTACTGGCTCTGGTTTTTGGCTCCTACTACTTACTTTCATACTTCTTTTGGTTTAATCAGGCATTTAAAAATTATATTTCCCCTTTGTATTAGCATTTATTATTCCTTTTGTAGTACCTAAAGATTATAACATGCACCCTTAACAGTGTTTACTATACATTAGTATTTTATCACCTCTTGGATAATGCAAGGATTTTAGAACAACTCCATTTAACCCCTGCCAACTCTTCTGTGCTATTGTTGTCATATATTTTAATTCTGTATACATTCTTATTTACCCTGTATTAATCCTTTACAATGCTCTTCATTTCTTCATGAAGTTTAACGCTGCTTTCTTGGATTATTTTCCTTTTTCCTAAAGAATTTCTTTGAGTATAAGTCTGTTGGTAAAAAAAAAATTCAGTGTTTGTCTGGAGTCTTCATTTTACCTTCATTTTAAAGTATATTTTCTCAGTTAAATTGAGTCATAGGTTGGCAGCTACTGTCTTTCCATGCTTTAAAGATCTCATTTCCACATTTTTCTTGAAAAGTCTGCTGTATGTCTTATTGTTGTTCCTTTGAAGTTCATGTATGTTTTTCCTCTGGCTACATTAAGACTTTCTTTTTCTCTTTGCATTCAAGAGTCTTACTATGAAGTGCTTAAGTATTGTTTTCTTTGTATTTATCCTGCTGGAAGTTTGTAGAGCTTTTTGAAGCTATAGCTCTTTTCGGTATACTTCATCCTTTTTCCTTTCCATGATTCAGTCCTGATCCATATTCCAGACCAATAATCCTCTCTTCTGCTATGTCTAACTTGTTATTAAACACATTTGTTGAGTTTTTAGTATCAGTTATTATTTTATACACTTCTGGATTTCCATTTGATTTTTTAAAGATTTACTTATTTGAGAGAGAAAGAGAGAGAGAAAGCATGTGTATGAGTAATTGGGGGGAGGGTGGGGGAGGGGTAGCAGGCTCCTTGCTGAACTGGGAGCCCAGGGCCTTGTTCCCAGGACCCTGGGATCATGACCTGAGCTGAAGGCAGACACTTAAGCAACTGTGCCACCCAGGTGCCCCTCCACTTGATTTTTTAAATGGATTACAACTGTTATCTACTTTCTTAAAGTGTATTAATTACAGTTATTTAAAAGTCCCTGTCTGATAATTCAAATATCTGTATCATCTATGGGGTCATTCTATCATCTATTTTTTTTTCTCTTGTTTTTGGTCATTTGTCCTGTTTTTGGTATGACTGATAATGTTTTCATAAATGCCATACATTGTTTTAAAAAAATTCTCCAATCTCAGGCATGGCCCATCCAAGCAGTACTTATTTTATTTATTTTATTTTATTTTATTTTTGCAAGACTGATGCTTCATTTTTTATTTCCCCTCTGCCCTCCCAACCCCATCCTGTGTTGGTTATACCCATTTGAACATTTCCAAGCATAAGACCATAAGTAAGTCTTAAAACAGAGGAGCAGAATTTTTGTCTAAACTGTAATGGAAGGGGATTAACAGTGGCAAGAATAGCGTAAGTGTTGTGTAGTAACAAAAGCTACCCAGATCTTCTTGGTGGACAAAGCATAAAAGACTTAGAATCTATAAAAGACTTAGAATCTGTCCCCCTGACCACCCTTTCCCATCCCTGTCCCCCAAGCCCCTGCTCCCACCCCACCTCCCATTAGTAGTGTTAACAAAAGTTTAACATTCCAGTTCTAAAATGCAAATGATTTGTGTATAACTGCTGTTGCAACAGGTGTGGACAGAAAGACAATACAGTCCTCTCTATCTATGTGATGTTTCCCAGAATATAAAGATGAGTTCCATGATGATGGGGCCCTCACTGAGCTGTCAGGTCCTTCCATGGATCACTGACACCAAGGCACTGTCCAGATTGTTCATGTATTGTGAAGGAAGGTTGGCTATTGCTCCCTGCTTGATAGCTAACCTGATCTGAGTCAAATGTCTCATGTAGTCCTAGTTTAGTTATTCCATCTTCCTTCAGAAGCTTCAGGTGGGGACAGAGAGCAAGGCAAAAAGCCTTGGCAATGTGTTCAGTCAATCAGCTATGATCTGCAAGATCACTCAGGCGACTGTGCTAGTCATCATTTTCTAGGAAAAACACTTTGTTCATCTGATGACTTTTCCATTTGCCTTATACTCTGATCCATGGAATATCTTCACACTTGTTATAGATTCCATTGATCTTCCCATCTACAGGATTATAACATCCTTGTTAAGTTTCTTGTTGTCATCCACCCAGTTCTCCCGAAGTTCATTATTCCCATAGCCCTCCAATATCTTCAAAAATTTCATTTTTTGTAATTATCTTCTGTTTCAGTTGCTGCAATGGGAGCAAAAGACTGCTCAACAGGGTATTTCATAGAATCAGAAGATATTAGATTCAGAAATATTATCAATATTTTTACACATAGTACTTCTGGGGGCTCCTCCAGTAAGCTTCCCACCTTCTGAAATCACCAGATAAAGAGCAGTCACTGGTCTTTATGTTTTTGTTTTTTTTTTAAGATTTTATTTATTTATTTGAGGGAGAAAGCATGAGCAGAGGGGAGGGGCAGAAGGAGAAGGAGAAGCAGACTCCCCACTGAGCAGGGAGCCTGATGTGGGACTCTATCCCAGGACCCTGGGATCATGACCTGAGCTGAAGGCAGACACTTAACTGACAGCCACCCAGGAGCCCAGTCCTTATGTTAAAAGGACTACCCTCAGAAAGCTTTTCCAAAAATTCCCTCACCATACATTTCAATTGGGGCCTGGCCTGAAAATTCTTTTTTTTTTTTTTCATGTTTCCAAAAGTAAAATCTATTAAGAACAAGTCATAAACATGTACAAGAAGTTATAAGAAATGATTATCACGATTAGTTACAAATGCAAAATAATATCTACTTATCTCAGACTTGTGAACATAATAATTAAGATCAATCTCATAGGCTAGTTCAAATATTACTTACAATTTAGATAAGTTGGTCAAGTATTATCTGAATACACACCACATGTGATAAACTTATATTACCTCTTCTCCTCCTTTACTATTTGCAGGTACGTGCCAATATGGGGGAAAAGAAATGTAATTTCCATTTACATATTAACTGAGAAGAATAGTATTTCTACTGTGTATGTTTGGACTGTAAAAAAATTAAGTTACATTTTCCTTTTAAAAGAACAAAAAGGTAAAAATAAATTGCCGAAAGTTTAACTGATAAAAGTTTAATATCAACTTACTATAAAAATGAAAAAAATGTTTTGAAACAGATACCATACAATTATTATGTCATCTCCCTACTGATCTGAAACTACAGAAGGCATTTAAGGAAGGAATGCTATGTCAAAAACCAAGACTAACCCAAGGGATGTATGTCACTTTAAAAATCTGATTTGGGGCGCCTGGGTGGCTCAGTTGGTTAAGCGACTGCCTTCGGCTCAGGTCATGATCCCAGGGTCCTGGGATCGAGTCCCACATCGGGCTCCCTGCTCGGCGGGGAGTCTGCTTCTCCCTCTGACCCTCCCCCACTCATGTACTCTCTCTCTCTCTCATTCTCGCTCTCTCAAAATAAATAAATCTTTAAAAAAAAAGAAAAAAAAGAAAAAAAAAGAAAAAAAAGAAAAATCTGATTTGCAGGAAAACTAGATGCTTGGCCTAGTTTTAAAGCTAATTACAAAATCCATTTTTTGATGGCCCAGACACTTTGCCATTTCTTCCAACTCAACAGAACTTCCATCGATTTCTACATTCATTGCAGACAACAAATGTTGTCATCGGTTCATCAAAAATACCGAGTTTGTACCTATAAGTACAATTCTTCTTTTTACATTTGCCACATGTGAATAAGTCAGTCTGGGTTCCACCTGTCTTGGCCATCTGATACTCTCTGAAGGCTTCTTTGGGTAAGTTTTTCCACATCTCTTTGAGTTCATCACCAGCCATTTCCTCTGCTTATTCTAACGAATAAGTCAGGAGGAATATTTCCACACAGTACATTTTTCCTTAAATTTGGATTCTTAGCATCTTTAAGATTTGATATTCTACTTCGTACTCTATTTCTGTGTTTCATGTCTGTATTCCTTATTTCTTGATATATAGCTTCCTCAATTTGAGATCCTAATTCTTTCTCATCAGCTCCAATAGCGACGTAATCCTCTCCTGTTCTGAGAGCTGCGGCAAACATCTCCCTATGCTTTAACCGTACAGAATCAGAAGTGCTTGGTGCCCGAGGAGAAAATGGAACATAAGTATCTCGAACATTTGTCTCATCCTTTCTGCTGCTTACGTTGCCACTGGAACTACTTTATTCTCTTGCTTCAGGGCTATTCTGTGATGTAATTGCAGTATCTTTTTTCTTTTCTTCATGGTCTTTATCTGTTGATGGTTCATCTAATAACTTTTCCCAGGATTTGATGAGAGACTTCGCTAAAGATGTAACGTCTTCATCTGTACTCTGCTTCCTAATAGCATTTACTGACATTCCAATTCTTGTGGACTGTAATAATTCCAGGATCATGGGAATATGCTTAAGCTCCTTCAGTAAATCCAGTGCTCCATCATAATGCTGTCACATATAAAGTTGATTGTTCTAACACATCAGAAATGTGGCATAAGCTGTTTTCCAAGTAGAAGCAATAGATAGATTTGCATTAATTTCACTACACTCTCCTTTTTTACTCAGATCTCTTTGGTGAGACTGGAGTCAGAGATACAAGCGCGTTCTTCTTCTGCACCATCTTGTTCGTCTTCTTGGCAATGTGGACCACCTCGTCCTCCATGGCTCCTACAGGTCTTCCCCACGCCCAGCCCATTTGGGTCGGGAAGTGGGTGAAGCTGGAGCTGAGGGGACGACAGGACGAGAGCTCAGGTGCTGGATGAGCCCACCACAGCAGGCCCAGGCCTAGGCCCTTCCTCATAAACCAAGCCCGCAGCAGCGGCGGCCTGGCCTGAAAATTCTTAAGCTTAGTAAGTATCCAGCTGATGGGTGAAGTAATACTCTTCCTTTCTTGTGGGATCCCTGAGTAGCCATGAGTGGTTCTGTAGTAGCCCACCTCTCCTATCCCAATTCAGCAAACTGTTTCACAGTGTCATAAACATATTCTCATTCTCTCTCAAGCTATCCTAGCATACTTCTTAGTAGAGTAGGCACTCAAACACTTGTTTAATAAACAGTTGGGATGGATGAAGAAATTCAGTTTACCCACATGCCAACTGTATGGTAATAAAATTATAAACTTCAACTATGGCTGAAATATCCCTTTAGATTTTATCTGGACTTAGCATATTTGGTTTTATATTGAATAGTTGTCTTTCTAAAATCAATATAAAAATATTGGTGGGGAAACTATGTAGAATAAGTAATTTGGACAATTAGGTTGATAATTTGAAAAAAATCATTTGTGTTAATTTAGCAAATTCAGTTACAAATTAATTTAATGAGAGAACTATTTAACTCTACATTTTCTTTTCACTATAGATTTTCTGGGACCATTCAGTTCTAAGTAGCATCAAGAAGAATTTTCTAGTTTTTCAGGTTCTTCCATTATGAGTTTCATTTGAAGAAATATTTGAACTTCAATTAGTAACTTGTAGTGAATTACTAAGTAAAGAATATTAAGAGACGTAAAGAAAAAAATATGGATCACATTATTCCTGCCATAGATTAAAAGCATGCAACCAAACAATCTTATGTGTATGGTTCAATGTCAAGGCATTCATTGGTTGTTGGGAGAATATAAGTCCACATAATAACACCAGTTTGCACTTGAACCCTTGTCATGAAATGTGATGTGATGTGATGTGATACGTGTGCAATTGAATCCAATGTTCTTATCAAAGAGCCAGAAACTACCCTCCTGGACAATTGTGAGTAATTGCTTTGTTCCCTTCCTATCCCTGGTTCTTCTTCAACACGCCACTATGGGTTTTTCTTTTATATATATATATTTTCTGATTTTGCCATGTGTTTGCAGCTAATGAAGTGGTCAAAATCGAAGTTACCACATTACCTTGAGCGTAAATGCAATCATCATTGTGTTATTGTTTTTCAGTTAAAAACAACAATAAGAACTAATTTACAAAAGGTCTCTAAGTATGTATCATCTAGGAAATCCAAGGTAGAGAATGTAATGGATCCTGCCTTTCAGATTAGATATACTATTTTAACTCTTTCTTAATAAAGTGTCTTTTTCCTTTAAACTAACCAAGTGTGTATTCTTTTCCCTAATAAAGTATTGGGAAGGATGAAAATAAGAGTCTTATAATAAATCCCTTCTTGTCCAGTCTCTTACCTGCCTAGGAAGCATCTTGGTCCAGCTATAGGCAAAGGAAGGCTTATTGAAATGATTTAGGCCATATTTAGAGGATCATTGTGTGGGATCCCCAGCTAAGTGTTTGATAGGCAAGATTGGCTTCTCTATATAAGCCTGTGAGCTTTTCCACATTTCAGAGATGTACTATAAAACTCAGATGGCTGAATATATCCTTCTCAAGTCAATTAAATACCATTTCCGATCTATAAATATTCACTGCAGCTAGTGATAGTGAATGAGTTCAGTTGATGGTTCAGCTGATGGATCACTTAGATACAGCACTTTAAATAAGAGATGCGATGAATCTTATGTGAAAAAGTATGCAACCTGGGAAAGTTATATCTATAACTATATCTAAATCTATACACACATATAATTCTGGTAATAAGAGGAATAAAAGTTCATTGTAGACAATTTGGAAAATTTAAATCTCTCATGATGCAACACTTAAAATGAAATACTTACTCTTTCACTTCTTCTGAACACAAAGAATCATTGTTTTGTATCAGGTTTTCTTTTTTTTTCAAATAATGTACTCTCCCATGCCATTAAATATTCTCTGAAAATATGATTATAGTGGTTGAACGCTATTTAATAATATGGTTGTACTTCAGTTTATTAAATGATTTCTCTGATATCAGACATTTAGATGTCTCCAGTCTTCACTCTTATAAACAAGACTGCCTTTCATCTTTTTGTGCATTATTTATTGTTTTCTTAAGAGAGATTCCTAGAAGTAGGGTTCATAGGAGGAAATGAACTCTTTTAAGGTCCTTGATAGATCTTAATGAATTTATATCCCAGTTACATTCCTACCATTCAATGGCACTTAGTCTAATGAGTTGAATAGGTCCTGGATATATATACCTCCTTGAAAAATACACAGGTTTTTTTTTGTGTGTGTGTGTGTTTATGTATATGAAATAGCTTTTTTTGTGTATATTATATCACAGGACCTATTCCATTTTCACTCAACTTCTTAAGGTCTTTTTATATTGCCATAAGAGTCACTGCTTCTGTCTGCTGCCTCTACCACTCTGCCATTATAAACAATACTGATAGGGACATCTTCAAACATATTACCTTTTGTATCTGTAAAACAATTATTTTGAAGTGTAATCCAGCTGTGGAATTGGTAGACCAGAAGTTTTTTGCATGGTCTTTTTCCTTAAGTTTGCCAGTTTGTTTTTCTCAGGGCCATCCAATAATCATACTTCTACCAATATGTTATGGTTTCCATCCCACATCCTTAATAATTTTTGGCATTATCTAACTTTCTAATTTATGACGATGATAGTGATAAAGTATTACCTCACAGTTTTATTTAGCATTTGTCCTGTTAAGTAGTGAGATTTGGCATCTCTCAAATCTTAGTTAGCACTAGACTTTGCCAACCTATAAATTGCCTATTGATATCCTTTGTCCACTTTTCTCTTAGGCTTCTTTTCATGTTAGTTTGCAGGGGTGACTTGTATAATCTAGTTTTTCCTTTGTAGTTTTTAGCCAATGTAAATGTTTTCTCTTAGTCTGCCATCTACCTGTTAACTTTGGGTCAGGTACTGAAAAGATTCAGAAAACAACAAGCATTAGTGAAATTGTAATGCACAACATTCATATTACCTGCTATCATAATGATCGTTCATTCAGCCAGTCAGTGAATACGTATCAAACACCTGCTCTAGACAAGATGCAATGATAAGCATTTTGAGGCCACTGGAGAGGTTAAACATAGACCCTGCCTTCAGAAATCTCAGTCTCACATAGGAGATCAGACAAGAAAAAAAAAAAGTATAGAAATGGAAAGTAATAAACACCATAAGTGAAATATTGATAAAATGGTATGAGTCTGTAGGAGGTGGGTTGGAAAATAAAGCAAGTTAGCCAGATGGAGAAATCTAATAAATTGTTGGAATATGAAACTGACTTTCAGAAGAGATGAGAGTAATGTAGTTTGGGGTAAGAGTAGAAGCTATGAAATTGATGGAATTAACAAGGGAGAAGCAAAACTAGAGTTGATGGATCCTTAATTAATCACTACCTTTCAGGAAATGGGAGAGTAGGGGGGAGGGGGGAAACAGTGTCTCAGAAGGTAGATATGCAGAATACTCTTGACTTGAGGAAAGAAACTATATTGGACATGCTCAGGTGCAGATACTGAGTATTTTTTTTTTAAGATTTAATTTATTTATTTGACAGAGAGAGAGATAGTGAGAGCAGGAACACAAGCAGGGGGAGTGGAAGAGGGAGACGCAGGATTCCTGCCGAGCAGGGAACCCAATGCAAGCCTCAATCCCAGGACCCTGAGATCATGACCTGAGCCAAAGGTAGACGCTTAAGGACTGAGCCACCCAGGTGCCCCTGAGTATGTTTTTCTTTCAGAAATCATTAATTTTTTTTTTTTTGAGGAAGTAAGTTAGAAATGCTGTTAAACTGGTAAGGAAAGACTGGTCACAAAAAATTTGGGTTTCCCTGTGCAAGATGAAGAATTTAACCAATAATAATTAAGCCCCTGCTTCTCTGAATTTGTCTTTGAGATAATGAATAAGTGATATATAAGCCCACATTTTTTATATAACTGCCTTGGGGAGATGGGCCACTGGGGAACTTGTTTTATGGACAGGAAAAGGGTAGGCAAAGAATACCAAGAAAGGACAAAGCCTTTTAAATGATGATTCTGCTAGGTTGACATATTCTGCCTTTTCAAATCATATACTGAGATCCAAGCCAATCCATTTCAAAAAGGAGAGAATTGCCAGCCCTCACATTTTGCAGAGATTATTATTGATATTATTGTATTATTAGGTGATTATTACATTCGAGAAAATACGCTAAACTTTTTACATACAATATGTCATTTAATCGACTCAGTAATCTGGGAGAAGAATATACTATTATCATGTACATTTTTCAGAGAAGTAAATGAAAAGCGAAATCGATAACTCATAGAGCTAGCACAAAACTCCAAGTCTGAAGCCCATGCTTTTAGGAGAAGTACCACAGGATGCGTAAACTACATGGCCATCAGTATCCTAAATGGGAGCACCATCAGTAGAGAGTTAAGGACACTACACTTTTCAGAAGTGAAGAAGTGATTGGATGGTGAGAAGAAGGAAGCAGTGAATGCAATTATCATTTCCAAAATTTGGTGGCAAGCCTTTTGAGAGATATTGGAGAAAAGACATTTAAAGACAGTTTTTGTCTTATTTAAATTTTATGGCCAAAACATTTGAATACAATTGTGGTATAGAAGAGAAGTAAAATTGAAGATTCAAGAAAAAGAGTAAATTGATAGAGCAAGGTTCTGAAGGAGGGGAGAGGGTGAAAAAGCTTGAACACATGGAGGGTTAATTTGAGGAAGGAGGCTAACATTTATGGGAGAATCACAGGAAGAGATGTTGGGTGAAAACATAGGAACAAATGATTGGATGGCAGTTGAAAACTTGAGGGAGTAGTAAACTATTTTCTTAGTAAACTATTATCTTAGTAAACTGTGAGGCAAGTTGTATGTTCAAAGTTGTGACAGAAGTAGAAAATGTTGGCAATAAATACTGTAGGGAATGAGATGGAGAGTCAATTAAAGGTGAGCAAAAAGAATACCAAGTGATAGAGAAAATAATGCTAAGGTTGGCCTATCAGTCAGGGTTTAGTTGCAAGTTGCAACAGAAAGTTCTTCACCTATTTTAAGCAGAGAGATTTAATGCAGGTAGATGCTTATAAATCTTTGGAAAGGCAACTTTGGGCTGAACTTCTGGGAATGACTTCCAGAACCATGGTGCAGCGCTAGCTTGCCAGGAAAGCTGTGAGCTCTACCACTATCAGGAAGGAGGGGAGTAAGGAGAGTACTGGGGAAGCACAGACCTCAGGAATATACCATTCTTTGCAGCACACAACTGTTGGCTGTAAAGTACCACTCCTCTTAGATTCACACCAGAGAAGAAATAATCCATGCCTCTGCCTCTCCATCACGGACAGTCCCAGAGCTGTAATGGAGTCTGAGAAATGTAGTTTTTAAGCTTTACAGACTGCAGCAGAGAAGGAATACCAGAAGAAGGTTGGAGATGATGTTGCATGCCAAGTTATTACAGATATAAATAATATGTATTCAAGAAATAGTATGTACTTAGCAGCAGTCTATAGGCAAACATGGGGAAACAGGTAGTTTGATAAGGGAAAGGGAAAGGATAAAAAAGATCAAGGTATCTAACAGGGTTACTATAGAGATGACTGATCATGTGGTCCAGACTAATGAATGGAGGCCAGGAGAAACCAATGAAATATGAGGAGAGGAATATGCCAGATAAGCACAATGTTGATAATGCTTTGGTTTTGCCCTTGAAAGGCAAAGAAGGGGTACAATGAGAACATAGCATCATAAAGTAAATAGCATTTGTGTTTTGAAGAGAAGAGAGCATAGTACTCTCAAATACAGCAGGCTTGTCATGATGCTAGGGCTCTTTAATGTCTTATATGCACATCAGGAAAAACTAGTCAAGGCACAAAGGTACAGCATATTCCAGAACACATGTTGGTTGAATTATATCTTGATGATCTGTATACACATATAAAAGGAGACAAAGGAAGAGGGAAATAGTAACACATATGTGGGTACAAATACTGTATAATTCTACCACTGATTGGCACACTTTTGTATACATGAGATTTAGAGGCAAATCACGGGCCATATCTAAATTCAAGAAAGGATAAATGTTTAAAGGTGAGTTTGTTGCCATTGCTGTTGTAATGTCCTTCTGCTGTATTGAAAAATCGAGAGTGGATGCCTACAGAGAATCTAACACATTTTATATGCTCAACTCAAATTTATATAGCTAAGAAGTAATTATAATCTTTGCACTCAATCTATTAGCATTTTTCCTTAGGTTTTTCTGTTTCCTACAAAAGACATGTTGTTTTGTTTCTAATTCATTTGGGAATGGGGAAGGAAGGAAGGAGCCTTCAAATTCTTTAGATGTACAAGATTTGACATAGGCTGTAGGTCTCCACTTCCTGGTGGCTTTCCAGCAGATGCCTCAGCCATGACTTCATTGAATTCCAGTTGTATGTCTGCAAATCTCTCCTTTTGTAAGATTTCCCTTTATCTCTGAAAAGAGGCAGTGAAGTTTGCTTTCCGCCAGGCTGCTTTGATTTCCTCCCAGTGCCTCCAAACGTCAACGGAGCACTCTAGGGGCAGTCCCATGTGTCTCTCAAACAAAATAAAGAAGAATATGCAGTGAAGATCAGAATGGAGTCACAGTATCTTCCTCCCAAACACCCTTTTTAATCATGCACCTAGTGCATGACTAAAGGTTCACTGCATGATTATGTGTAGAATACTGCTCTAAAGACTTCAGACATTGAAAAATACATACTGGAAAGAAAATAAATACAATTTAGGTAACAGAAAAATACACTCACATTCTTTTTTTTTTTTTTTTTTTTTAGTATCCTGGGATGCAACTCCTTTGGTGAAGAAAGAGTACAAGAAAAAGCTTAACGTTGAATCATTAAAGGATGATTAATCTTTTTTTTTTTTTTAAATGACCATAAGGAACAGGGAAAAAACTGCTGTCTTCAGAGGGTCATTGTTTTGTGAAATCCTGGTGGGATGTGAGTGTCTAACCAAAATCTATTACAGAGGCATGTATCTCTTATTCACCTATAAATATTTGTCAATGAAGATGGTTAATAGACAAGCCATCTGGTGCCCCTGATCTTCAGAATTTGATAAAGTCTGTATTGTTATTGCTCAAGAGATTTCTGTTGCATAAACTCTGACATGCAGTATATATATGCTGATGGAAGAGGAAGGTCCAAGCTAACTCAGAGAATTAAAATATGCAGGTGGGGGGAAACAAGGAAACTCATCTCCTTTGACAAATGCGCAGTCCTTGGTTAACTTCTCTTTAGCAGTCTGCTCACATCTCATTCCCATTAAGAGTATTCCGTTTTCTTTGTCTAAAGTGTTGAGTGGTTATGAATAGTAAGGATAGACTATCTGTAATTATTTTTTAATTATTAATGGTTTTGTTAGATCCTTTCACTTTTACATTACATTTCTGTTAATGTGAGTTAAATCAAAATGTACTTCAGTTTCCAAGCTGTTCCCCAATGTATTTTTCATTCTTTCATAACATTACTTCAGATTCCCATAAGATGTCTATGAGAAAGCTTGTCTTTCTGGAGTCACCCACAAAATGCTAGTAGGTTCAGGGACTATTCTATTCTGCAAATCTGCTGGCCATAACGTTAGTCATCACCAAATTTCTAAATTCCCAACAGTACCCAATGTCAGAGTCACAATATGTACAAAAGTCATTTGATCTTTACCTCTTGAAGCCTCTGTTTTATTTAGTGCCTCCAGATGAAGGTCTTTTGGCACTTCATAGATATGAAGATTCTCTATCAAATAGAGACCAAAGGAGAGGAGAAAAATGAGTGAGTTTGAAAGGAATAGATATTAAAGGAAGAACCTCGTGTCCAGGGTTTGTGGTCCAGCTAAATACCCTGAAGAGTAGCTTACTCAGAACGAGTATTCTAGTATTGTGCCTTAGGAAGATAATGACACTTAAGGAAAAAAAAAAAAGAACTTCTCTGGAGATAAGGGGAAAAAGTCTACTTTTGAATCAATTTTTCCATCACCAATAGAATAGCACTTTTTGATGGTGCACTCTTCCCTCAGAGAAATGGTCCTGGTTTGTATTTACGAAAAGGCCTGGTTTCAGATCTAGTATTAAGCAACTCACACAAATTCAAATAGCCCTAGTGAACAAAAAGAAGAGAACGGGTGAGATTTTTTATTTTTTAACGACACATAACCCTCAGCCCTAGGGATTCTTGTACCGTTATAGCTGGTGACTTCTGAAAAGAAACGTTACTAGATCAGCTCCGAGCAGTGGGAGCAAAGGGGGACCTAGTGCAAGACAAAATTCCCGGCTGAAGTGGGGCGCAGCGACCCCCACGGAATCGATGAAGGGAGCTAGACCGTAGCCAAAAGCATAGAGTTAACATACACTGCACCGAACACGAACGCTACTAAAAATGACTGGGTAAATTACGCAGAGGGATTTCTGGATTTCTTTCAAGTAATTAAGTTTCGATTTCTTGCATTCATTTTAGTTCCAGGAAGCGCAAGGCGCCATGGATTGCAAAAGTCTTCATTGATTGTTCCAATGCTTTAAGTTTGGTTTCGTGACTGGACTTAACTTTGGGAAGAGGTAAACACACGGACCCAAGCAATTCACTGCGAAGAAAAATAACAATTTTGCTGGGGCAAGTAAACCCAGGGGTGGTTGCTGGTGGACGCCACGCGGAGGTCTGCTCTACCCTGCCCCACTCCCCCAGAACGTGGCCCTCCAGAGGGGGAGGGGAGAAGCATGTGCGCGTCTGAGCGAGTGTGCGTGAGTGTTAGCACACACGTGTCTGCGTGCGTGGGTGGGTGAGCGAGGGTGGGTGCGTGGGTCCGTGAGTGAGCGTGTGAGTTCGCGCCCCCGCGCTCTAGGGCGTGCGGAGCTGGATACCGAGGACTGAATCCTTCCCTCCGGTGGATTTTAATTTCTTGGCGCGTGTTGTGTTTGCTCCAAAGCTTGGATTCTAGAGGGTCCAATCAGCTCCCCCGCGTGCTCGTTCCTCGCCACACTCAGCCTCAGCATACTTACCAGGCGTAATCGTGAAGGCGTCTAGGAGCCTGTCCCGGGTCCCCCTCCTCCCAGTCTGCTTTTTTTGAAATTGAGCTCCGCTTCTTTCCCTTCTGCCGGGAAAGAGGGAACGGTTACTTTCTTTTCTGCTGTCCCTCCTCTCATCCCCTTGTCCCCTGACCAGCCACCTTTCTCAGTCCAGAATTACCTAGAGAAAGCTCCACGTGGCTCCTTCGGCGACTGCAGGCCCCCGGCCCAGCCGCGAGTCTCTCCCTACCCCCTAAGCGCGCCCTCCAAAGCGCCCTTAGCTACTTGCTTTTGTCCCCCTCCCTTCGCCTAGCTGGGAGGTGGCGAGTCCGAATTTCAATCTAGAAAGGCCTGGGGAGTGCCGGAAGCAGAGGTTTCCGGAGACACGTGCTGACTGCTGGCATCAGGAGGTTGAGAGAAAGTGTTAGCCCGGAAAGCGCCGAGAAGAGGCTGTACCATAGGACATAAGGGGTGCCTGGCATCTTTGGACAAAAGACGGGCTCCTTCAGATCTCCAAGTGAGGGGGTACTTGGGCTCACCGGGAGCCAGCGGAGACAGAAAGTTAGAGACAAACAGAAGAGCAGAGGGTGGACACGATCGGAAGAGGAAAGACGTTTGAACAAAGCGCCCTCCTCACTCCTCGAACGTAGCCCCTATCTCAGGCCGAATCAAATCCAGGAGAGCCCTCCTTCCCGCCCCCCCAGGAACAGCGAGGCCACGAAGGAGTTTAATCACCCCCTACCTTTCTGCCCCAAGCTACAGAGTCCAGAGAGAGCTCAGAGGGTCTGGTTTCATTCAGAATCCGGAGCAGATTGACCTCCTTGAAGAGATACCATGGGGGAAATCTATCCTTTCCCTCTTTTCTCCCCCAAACCCTGTCTACCTGAGATCGAAATGGTGCATGAATAGGGTCAGATCTGTCCTTTAAGAAATCTTCCCTGTACTCCAACTCAATTCTGTATGAAATACAAAGAAATCACACTGCCCTTATTAGATTAAAATTTAATAAAAACACATTAGGTCCGGTAAAATATGAATGCACGGCTTAAAATTTTAATGGTAAATTAAGACCCAGATACAGGGTAGGAGACGGTGATTTCTCCCCTTGGGATGGCTGCCGGCCGATTTCGGGGTCGTGGGAGGGCGCCCACTGCAGAGATCCCGCTGCTGGGGAGCTTGGGTAGAACCTCAAGCGACTCCTGGCCCGCCCAGAGGGAAGCTGGTCACATCTGTCTGCATCTGGCAGCATATGGGACAGAAGCTATTGTCAAACAAAGAGGCTTGGTGAGAAGAAAGGCTTTCCTCATGTAGTCACACATTTGATTCATTTTCCATTTCTCTGCTTTTAAAAAAACACTTCTCTGCTTTCAGTTTATTAGGTAGGTCTGTAGGTGTGCAGAGGCACCAAGACGGATAGGTGCTTGGGTATGAGACTGTATTTTGAGGTCATACGAAGAAGATTTTGGATATCGGGCCGCTCGCTCACTTCCCTTGGGTTTACCCCCAACTTTTCAGTCGTTTAGATGGCCTCCCCTACCCGGACGGCTGGAGTCTTCCTCCCTCGGAGAGCGGCTTCCACATTCACTGGAGCACTTTGCAGCAATGCCTGTGGGCAAAACCCAAATGGGTTTTATTGATATCGCAAGGATGTTGGTATTCTGGACACTCCTGGAACGAGAGATCGCAAGATTGCAAGTCGTGGTGATTAAGGAAGAATTGCATTTTCTCTCTATTACAACACAATCACTGCTGTTCATTTTTCACTTTAAGTGGAAAAAGGACAGATCTAACTCTGCTGCGACCTCTTTTTTTTTTTTTTCTTTTAAGTGTGTGTTTTCTAGGGGTAATGGAATACAGGTAAATAAAGTCGAATTGCTCACTATATATTAATTTATCTCAACTTGGCAATTAGAATAAAAAGTTTCCTTTTTTCCTGTCTGGAATTAGACTTATCACTGACAAATCTCTGAGAGAGTAAAAACAAAGTTATAGTAAGTTAATTTAATGATATATGGATTTTAGCCATCAGGACAATATTCTCTTGGGAGTTGTCTTGCTTAAAATAGTTTTAATTGATCAATTCCATATCAAACAAAGTTTGTCCAGTCATTTCAACAGTGTCCTCTTTATTTCATGAATTTATTATACTACCTTATTTACCATATGAAGTGGCGACAAGTGTTTAGCATTTTGGAGATCAGTTGTCAGTTGCTATTAAAATCAAGATTAATTCATATTAACGATATGCATTTCTCAATACTCCCAGGTGACAACATACATTAAAACAACTATTGCAAGTAATTAAGCTCAATGAAGGGGGAGGGGACAGGGAGAGGTTCAAAACACCCCCAAATATTTGATTTTGCAATCCAAGTTCAGCAGACTGTTGCCACAATAATGCTTGGGAAACTCCTCAGGGTTGCTTTTCACTTTACATCTAATTAGGCACCTAATGAAAGAGAAGAATTTTTTCCCCATGTGGTTTTTCTCCTTGATATTCTTATGCCTTTATTTAAACACATAAACACACTGTTTAGGAGGTGCAATGCCCAAAAGTTTCTCCTGTGATTCACTTACTGTTATAATTTGGGGGAAGGAGGTAGATACGAACATTTGTCTTCCAGTTATTTTCCTCCTCCACACTCACTTTAGCCCTTTGGCCCTTACACAGTACTGACAGAAAACATATCCCAAATATTTTACTGTATTTAATATTTTTATTAGGCTTTAGAGATGCTCAACAGTTTATACTAATTAGACCATCCATAGCCTTTTGAAGATTAAGCAAATTGGACAATCCTTGTTAATTAGAACATAATTTGAAGTTTGAAATTATATCATTGATGAAGTAGTCTAATTAGTATGATGATGTGTTAATGGACCAGTGAGACACAGCAACGGTGGAGTTCCGCGTGAAACTCTCCAAGGCTTGCACAAAAATCCTCCCTCCTATACCAGACATTAATAAAAGATTTCTATAGACTTCAGCCTTTCCACAATGACAGACAATTTATAGTACACACAATGCATTAGCCCATAGTGCTGCTCAATTTTTTCACTATTATGAAAACTAATAAATTCGTCAAGCTGAATTAAGCATACAAATCAGATGAGGCATAGCAGATTACACAGTGAAGCGCGGTGTCTCCCGAGCCTAAATGAAATTTCAATCTAATAATTCCTTCCTGGCCCAGTCATAATTTGTTTAGAGATGTTGTTCTACTTCTTTCAAAGCGCTATTCGCACTATAATTAAATGATACTCAAGCTTTTAACTTTGATTTATTTCATTTCTCGAAGCTTGAGACAGTGAGAGCTGTACAATGTCATTTTTTTTTGTTTCTTTGAAAATTACCGTGGCTGTTATGGAGGTAGAAATTAAACACCTAAGCATTTACTAGAACCGTCCAGCGCAAGCCACATTCATTCATGTCAACACCCCCTGTCCAGTCTCGTGTCTAGACTTCTCCGGTCTCATGCTCGGGAACAGTGCTGGTAGGAATCCCCTTCAGCCACTATTTATTATTTTCCTCCACATAGGGGAGGAGAAAGGCAAGTCCTGGGATAGCGCTGGAAAGCGCAAGGGGGTTAAGGACCGTGGACAGAGCCCGTCGCGCGCCGTTTGTCGCCGCCTTCCCTGTACTCTTTGGCGACTCCCGGGGACTGTGCTCCCAACTTGAACCTGCCATCCCGCTCCGCTGAGGTCATGGGTGAACCGGCGGCCCCCTACTCCCTGCCGCCGCGGGGCTTCCGGCCGCTGACCACTCGAGGGCCCCCCTTCGCTACGCTCCGTTCCACTCTGTTTTGTCCCAGCGCGCGCCAGCGTCTCTCAGGCCTGCCGCCTGCTCTCGCACCTGCTCGCTTTCCCCAGGCACCGTGTGCCTGCACCTGCTCCCAGGCACCCCAGTCCGGGTCAGTCCACCCGCGGACTCCAGTGTCCGGGTCTCGCGGTCTTCTCACCCTCGCCTATACCCTACTCCTTCCGCGCTCTGGGGAGGTGACAGCAGCCCCTAACATCGAGGGAAGTAGAAGATCGGAGGAAGGAGGAGAGGAAGGTGGTGTGTGTTGGGGGGGGGTGGGGGGGTGGAAGGTTGTCTCCTGCTTTTACTATTGGAACTAAAAGTGTGTCCACTTCTAAGAAAAGTGGTCCGCACTGGGACAAAAGTGCGAGCAAAGTGTTGGCTAAAAATAGGCTCACTGCGCCGAGCGGCTGTGGAAATGAAGATAAGTGGGGCTTGTGCCAACCCCGGAGGGCGTGTGTGTGTGTGTGTGTGTGTTGGGGTGGGGGGTGTGTGTGTGTGTTCAGCAGCACATGCGCTCTGTGATCTCTGGTCCTGCCTCTCCCTCCATCAGTTGCCCCTTCCTCTTTTGATTGTGGCTAATGAAGAATAATAAAATCAGTGGCAGGATTTGCCAGTGGATCCGCCCAAGACCCAATTCACACTGAATTTGGATACAGGGAAGAGGAGGAAGATCCGGAGGAAGAGAAAAGAGGGTGGAGAGGAGAGTATGTCGGTTGGGGGGGCGTAGACAGGGTTGCGGTGGGGGCGGGGGGGGGGGAGAGTCGCATGCGCATAGGCGACCCGAGCTGGCTCCGTGGCCGTCCAATCCGCTGAGAGCTGCAAGAAACCGAGTGAGAGAAAGCCCTGCAGCCCTGTCGACCCCATGTCTCTTCGGCACCAGGCACCCGCCGGGCCGAGGGGGTGCAGCGCTGAGCGCCAACTACTGCGTGCACCAGGCGGAAGCGCAGAGCCGCGCGGAGGAGCTGGGCGGGTGGCAGCGTCCGCGTCCTCTCCTTCGGCCGAGAGTCGGAGATCCGGGTCACCTGAGCTACGGGGAGGGGCGGGCCGAGTGGGGGCGGAGGCCTGGAACTTAGCGGTAAGCAGGAGGGGGGAAAGCAGCCAGGTAAGAGACGTTCCTAGTAGTCTGGGGGGAAAAAAACCCACCCAAGGCTGGCTTGGCCAGCAACTTTATTTAGGAGTTTCTTTTCCCGGCGTGGCGGAGACTAGGCGGTTAGAAGCAGGAGGGGCTGGAGGCCGGCTCTTAGGAACTGCCGGGCGACTGGAGCGCAGACCTAGACAGTGGGGTGGGGTTGAGCAGGGGCACTAAAGTAAGTGAGAGCTGCGGGGCGTCGGGAAGGGGCGGCGGCCTCAACGCGCGGGCGGGGGCCGGAAGGGGAGGTGGAGGGCGCAGTGGGGAGAGGGAGGCGGGTGTCGGGAGAGCTGAGCGGATCCGACTCGAGAGGGAGCAAAGAGGGAGAAGGGGCGACGCTAGAATCCAAGCAGGAGAAACCGGCACTTCCTGGCAAGGAGGGCGGAGGCGCGCGGGAGGGAGGGAGAGAGGGCGGGGGTAGGGGGCAGGCGCGGGGAGAGGGGAGTATAACTCAGCGGCCGCGAGGCGCGGGGGCAGTTTCGGGCGCCCGGGTCTGCAGCCAGCGCCAAGCGGAGCCCAGCAACCCCTCAGACGGACGGCGGAGCCCGAGGAGGAGCGCGTAGTCCCGGCGAGGCGCACAGACCTGGGAGCGGTGGAGGGAGAGCGCAACTTTGCTCTGCCCTTCCCTGCTCCTGCGCCCACCCGGCACTTCTCAAGAGGGTCCTGGCAGACGGGACCTGTGCGTGCGCTACGGACGAGCACCCGGGCGCACCGGGAAGATGATGATGATGTCCCTGAACAGCAAGCAGGCGTTCAGCATGCCGCACAGCGGCAGCCTGCACGTGGAGCCCAAGTACTCGGCACTGCACAGCGCCTCGCCCGGCTCCTCCGCGCCCGCGGCGCCCTCCGCTAGCTCCCCCAGCAGCTCGAGCAATGCTGGCGGCGGTGGTGGCAGTGGCGGGGGCGGTGGAGGCCGTAGCAGCAGCTCCAGTAGCAGTGGCGGCAGCGGCAGCGGCGGCGGGGGCTCCGAGGCGATGCGGAGAGCGTGTCTTCCAACCCCACCGGTGCGTATTTCTGCATAATCACCGCTTAAAGGCACATTTTGACAGCCCCCTTTATCTGCTTGATGTTTTTTTCATGTCTGCACAGCAAATCACCCCACACCTCCAACCAATTTCCCCCCTCTCTCTCTTATGTATTCAGCGGGTCTTTTCTTTCATATTAATTTTTATGACCTGGGATGTTGCGCGTGTTGTGTTGTGTTGTGTTTGCAGGCTCACTTTCCTCCTCCTCCTCGTGCACGCTCGGCTTTTCTCAGTGACTTCCTTCCTTTCCGCCTCACTTGCTACTTTCAGGATTATTATTATTATTATTATTATTATTATTATTATTATTATTATTATTTTAACGTTCTGGGAATGTTGTAGGTGCGGCGGCGTTGTCGAGCGCTTGTGCCGGGGCTTCCGGAGAGAGTGCGCACAATTCCCTGCTGAGCGTAATGTGTGCCTTTTACTTGCAATTGCAGAGCAATATATTCGGCGGGCTGGATGAGAGTCTGCTGGCCCGAGCCGAGGCTCTGGCGGCGGTGGACATCGTCTCCCAGAGTAAGAGCCACCACCACCATCCGCCCCACCACAGCCCCTTCAAGCCGGACGCCACCTACCACACCATGAACACCATCCCGTGCACGTCGGCTGCCTCTTCTTCGTCGGTGCCCATCTCGCACCCGTCCGCGCTGGCGGGCACGCACCACCATCACCACCATCACCACCACCACCACCATCAGCCGCATCAGGCGCTTGAGGGCGAGCTGCTGGAGCACCTGAGTCCCGGGCTGGCCCTGGGTGCCATGGCGGGCCCCGACGGCGCCGTAGTGTCCACGCCAACTCACGCGCCGCACATGGCTACCATGAACCCCATGCACCAGGCAGCGCTCAGCATGGCCCACGCGCATGGGCTGCCTTCACACATGGGCTGCATGAGCGACGTGGACGCCGACCCCCGGGACCTGGAGGCATTCGCCGAGCGCTTCAAGCAGCGACGCATCAAGCTGGGGGTGACCCAGGCCGATGTGGGCTCCGCGCTGGCCAACCTCAAGATCCCTGGCGTGGGCTCTCTTAGCCAGAGCACCATCTGCAGGTTCGAGTCCCTGACGTTGTCGCACAACAATATGATCGCGCTGAAACCCATCCTGCAAGCGTGGCTCGAGGAGGCCGAGAAGTCCCACCGCGAGAAGCTCACCAAGCCCGAGCTCTTCAACGGCGCGGAGAAGAAGCGCAAGCGCACCTCTATCGCCGCGCCAGAGAAGCGTTCGCTTGAAGCCTACTTCGCCATCCAGCCGCGGCCCTCCTCCGAGAAGATCGCCGCCATCGCCGAGAAGCTGGACCTTAAGAAAAACGTGGTGCGCGTCTGGTTCTGCAACCAGAGGCAGAAACAGAAAAGAATGAAATATTCTGCGGGCATTTAGGAGACCCTTGGCCTCTCCAGGGACAGCCCCTCATCATCCCCTCTTTTCCCTCTCTCTCTCTCCTGCCTCTTTTCTTTCCACTTTTGGCTACCAGAAACAATTCAGTAAATGTGAATCCGGAGAAAGCGAGGGTTGGAGAGCGAGCGAAGGAGCGAGCAAAGGTGCCCAAGCCCGGTGAGAATGTGAAATGATTTCTCAAAGGAAAGAAACAGAAAGGATTTGTCAAGTTGTAGCAAAGTTGTCCCTTTTAACCCCACCCCGTCCGGAAAAGGCACCTCGGCTTCTTCACAGGAAGTCTGGAGCTGGCTGTTTGCAGAAAGGCAGACGAGACAGCCTTTTAAAAGGCCCCCAAAATGAGCAAGTAAGATTTGTTTTTATTCCTAAAGACATCACCCTTGTTCAAGTTTAAAAGTACACTTTGCAGCTATTTTTCAGAAATAGAAATCGATTCAGGACTGAAACTTTAAACTAGAGTTGATGCTTAATGTGACAGAGACATCTCTAAAGTATTTTGAATTAAAAAAAGATGGCAGATTTTCTGCATTTACACTGTATATTATATATATATTTTTATTGTGGTTCTTACCCCCTTCTTCCTTCTCTGAAGTGTTAATGCTTAAGAAAGGAGTTGCGCCTGCTGTGTTCACTGATCTTGAAAGCTATTATTAGATTATTGCCGAACAACCCTCTGTAAATTATTAATTTATCTCTCTAGCAACTTAATTTGTGCACATTCTAATTAATTAAACTTCTTTAGTCTAAAAAACGGGGGAAACGTATGGCTAGTGGAGTTAAACAATTTTATGTTTGATGAGTTTACTGAATTTTTATGGCTTTCCTCTTATACTGTGTTCCTTTTGGCCCATTTGTATATTCTCACTTTGAATGACGATTGTTTTTTCTTTGTTTTTACTGGTAGTGTTCTGATTTGTGAGTCGACACTCAGTAATGGATGTCTTAATCGTGTAGACCTGATTCACTGTCCAAAGTATTGTTTACTTTGTTGCATATTTAATGGGGATTCCCACATTGTCCCCACTACACACGCGCTCTCTCACTCACCCTTACACACACACACATGCACACACGCACACACGCACACCTCTAATGGAAGAGAAGAAGTGAAGCAGTTGGAAGCATGACTATGATGCATCATTTTCTAGCTTTAGGTGCATTTGCCACTTGGTGTTTGCCCTTCCAGATTCTAAGATTTCACCAAGGTATTTCAGTCTTCTTGTTTTCAATTGCTTTGTTGACTACATTTTAACATTTACAAGAATCCTTCAGTTTTTCCTTTTGGAGGTTTGTTTGTAGAAAAACTTATCTGAACTATAAGAAAGACAGTGCACTGCTTGTAAATTCACATTGTTTGGTAGAATTCTTTTGGAACAAAAAAATTAGGTACATGGTGACTGGTACCTTATCTATTGTAAATATTCCATTCAAATGATGCACATATAGATATATTCTTACAAATTTTGCTGTATTGCTGTTCCATTTGAGGCTCTCTGAAGTCTTGAGTTCTGTATATGACCTGGTTTCTTGTTTTTTTTGTTAATAGATGGTTTATTTACTATGGTAATGTATTAAGTTATTTTTGGTGTTGTTTGATTGTCTTTCATTGAAAAGATGATTTTAATGTTTTATTGGCAAAGTATGCTGCTTTTTTCATTAAAATATACTATTAAAATTAAATGGCTTTTAAAATGTGATGTTGTTTTCAGTCATTTACATGGAAATTATTTTGATGGGGGATTTTTTTTAAAGCACAAGCATTTTGATGTTTTATTATAGAGTTGGTATCATAGTCTGATTTGGAATTTAGTAGGGAGTGTTTCTCTAGGAAGGTGTAAAAGAACAGGCTTTATAATAGTCTTCTAATAGCTAGAGCTCATCTCACAGGGTGCTTTGCCTTTCTGTCCAGATGAGATTGTGATATTTGGCTCTAGATACATCCCTTGGAATCTCTTCTCCAGATCTGCAATAATTCTGCAAAGAGAATCTTTGTGAGCAGAGGTATTACATAGGTAAAAGGAAGAAAAGAACTCAGTTTAGTTTTCAGCAACATTGGGAGACTGGGTGTGGCAAGAGGCCTATTTCTGGGAGTAGGACACCCTGGTTTAGGCCTAGGGGCTAAATTCTCAGTTCAGTCACCACTCCTGGAGAGTAATGCCCCAACCAGAGAAGGGAGCACCAAGGTTACTGGGTTATGAAATAAAGCACGTCTCTGTTTCTCTCTCTCGTTCTCTCCCTCCATTTCCATAATCTTTACACAAACTTACATTTGCAATAGTTAGAGTGGGTCAAGGAAGAAATCCTGGGTGGTTAGAAGGAGTAGATTTTTGCCTCCTTTGTATCACTCACTCAGACACCAGAGTTGGTGGAATCTAATGGGCTGGCACAAAGAAATTCTGCCCTTTGATATACATACTTTTAAAAAAATTTTGATCCTAATTTAAAGATACCTCCTCACCCATTTTAAGCAACATATTAGGTTTTCAAAGATTTTTTTTTTCAGGAAAGCTCTGGTTTTGATATTTACATTATTAATGATGAGAAGAACACCTTACTAATCTATAGGTCCAACAAGAGGAAGGAACCAGGGGGTCCTCTCGGGAAAATTCTGCTACTCTGAGCTATGACCTCATATGGAACTGTTTGGGGATGTTTCTTATTTTGAAGATAAGGTTAGAAAATATCCCATGAGTCAATGAAAATTGTTATAGTGGCTCAAATTGGGATTAAATGTTGTTAGAGAACATTGTGATTTTCAGACGTAACAAAAAGAACTGTGAGAATTAATGGATAATAAGTGGAGGGACTTCTTTTTCTACAACTTAAAGAAGACACCAGAGGAGACAAAATCTATGTGTCCATTTAGAAACAATGAGATATATTGTATAGATGCTTAAGGAATATTGAAAGTTGTAGGGATTTAAAGGAAAGAATTGTGAATCCAGATATAGCGATATTGATGGTTTAATTTTATTCTTATATTTTGGAGGTTGAAAGTCCCTTCTTTCACCTGGGTGGCTCAGTTGGTTAAGCGACTGCCTTCGGCTCAGGTCATGATCCTGGAGTCCCTGGATCGAGTCCCGCATCGGGCTCCCTGCTCAGCAGGGAGTCTGCTTCTCTCTCTGACCCTCCCCTCTCTCATGTGCTCTCTCTCTCTCATTCTCTCTCTCAAATAAATAATCTTAAAATATTAAAATCTTAAATAAAATCTTAAAAAAATCTTAAAAAAAAAAAGAAAGTCCCTTCTATGTTACCATCTATTCTTAGATTCAGTTTTCTTGAAAAGTCTTTTCAAATAGCCAGCCTCTATCTCACTACTCTAGGTCCTGGTTTCAGCACCACGGATAGTAACCACATGACTTAGTCCTCCTCCAACACATATTTGACCAAGCAGTGTCAACCAGCTGGAGAACTTTCTGCTTGCTGACTTTTGTCAAAGTAGAGAAAATGGATTAAATGGCTTGAGTATGTAGCAAGCCAGGCTTGCTGATCTAGGATTAAAATCATCTTCAATAAATAACACCTTCTCCCCCTATGTGGCTGTTATCTAAGTCTAGGATATGTGCCTTAAGAGAAAGGGGAGTCCATTAGAAGGAAGACAGGTGTGCTAGTGTTTTTTTTTTCTTCTACAAATGACATCGTTAAATGAAGAGAGAAGTCCTGTAAAAGTAGTAGAAATTGAGAAATATATTGAACAGAATAAAATAGGTATTCTTTTAGGGCATTTGAAGTACATGATAGCTTTCATGTATGCATGTTTGTCCAAGATTTTTATGACAAAAATGACATAACAGCAACTATTCATTTACTTCAACAGATGAGAGTGAAGGTCTGTATTTCCCCTCTCATTCACCAAGTATTTTTTGTCTCCCATGTTCCTGCACTTTAAAAACTGCATCAGTTTTAAGTACCTCTTCTGTATGTTATTACAAAGGTAAAAGAAGCTCTCTTGCCTACAAGGTGGAAATTATATCCATTCTTTAAGCTTACTTAAATGTGTTTGTTATATGGGAAAATCGGAATTTAAAAAAAGAAATATATTCTGAAAGTTCCTATTAATGAGAATTGCAGAGACATATCAAAACAAGCCAAAGGGATTTGGAGAGAAGAGGATTGGTCTTAAAGAAGAAATTAAAAGTAAGAACAGTATAAATGGTTGAGAAATATTTATTTAGTATTGACTTTCAAAGTACTGAAATGGATAAATAGCAAGTTGTGGCTGAAGAGCCTTGTCATATCAATCAAACCCATTGACATTCATGACTCATTTCCTAATTTTTTTCTTCAAGGTCCACAATTACTATTTAATTAGAAAGAGATATTTTATGAATTGACTTAGCAACACACCTAGTCATCCTCAATTTGACATTTCAGAACTATGCAGTTTATTTTTTAAAACTTCTCCAAAGGCAAATGATCCAATCTTTTTGTTCAATGTGATCATCTAAATCTAAACTGAATGGAATAAATGTCCAACAACAAAGATCATGTAAGGCCTGGTTGATATCTGAGTTCTCTCTACACCAATTGTATTGATATTATCTAGAAAGAGTGTAGTTTTCTTTGGATATTTGACATTAAATCAGTTGGTCAATTCTTCATCAGATTACGTCTCATTGACACATAGCTTGGGGAAAATAATGGAAATTTAAAAAAGCAAATGAAATAATTAGGATTTATGTTCAACATAATGCTCTTCTATTTTCTATAAAATGTATTTTTAAAATAAATAACAATACATAACTAAGTCTTTTTACTGTCAAGGACAGATTCTGAGGCCTCTCTTTGCCAAGGGACTTGGAATTTGGGGTGTAACAATGCTTTATTTCAAACTTTAAATGAATTCATTTTGATCTATCTATTGGGGACACTCTTGAGGACATGGTAGAAAGGCATTAAACAATTCACTTGATTTTAAAAGGTGTATTATTCAGAGGATGAAGCTCAGATTTTTCCAAGCAAGCCATGACAGTAAGTTTAGAAATTTACCTTTTAAATTGTTTGGTGAAAACAATTTATATCTCCAGGTAAAAAGTACACACTAAAACTCAAAACTGCACTTCACTTTTCAGTTGGTCTTGGAGGGAGGGGCTGCAACAGAAGCTAAAAAAAAAAAAAGTTAGATTGGTTTTCTGATAGGACAAAAAGGAAGACAAAGATTCCCAGATAGTTATGATGATAGAAATGTTCCTGAAGTCTACATTTGTCAGGAGACAGATTTATGGCAATGAGAAAAAAAAAATCACTAAATTTTTCCTGCTTTGCCCCTTTAAAGGAGTCTTTCCCAGTACTGAAAGGCTATTATGAGTGAATTAATAAATTACACAGCAAATTATTAAATCCAGATAATTACAAGGAATAAGTAAGTAATCATTAGTTATCTCAGCTAATTACTGTGGGTCAGAGCCAGCCGGAATGTGAAATCCTCCTCGGGAATTGAAATTAACTTTGCACAGTGAGTCTCTCTGCTTGACATCTCCAGTCTGTAGGCACATGGCAGCTCCCTTGTGAGCTAGTCTTTCTATTTAACTTGGAGAGAATAGAAATAAAATTAAGTGGCGATGTGATAATAGGAAGCTGCTCAGAAAGCAAACTGTGGGTTTTATTCTGTACTTTCAAGGCCTGGAGATGAAAAGCTTTATTTACACCAGTTTCAAAAAAATTTAAAGCACCCTTGTTGAGAGAGACTCCCTGAACACACACACAGACACACACACACACATAATCTACAGTCATCTGGTATGACAGTCAGATTAGCAACACATGAAGAAGGCTCAAGAAGAACAAATGTTTTGAGGTGTGTGTGTGTGTGTGTGTGGGAGAGAGAGAGAGAGAGAGGGAGGGAGAGAGAGAGAGAGGGGTAGCAGTAAGAAAGAAAGAAAGAAAATGAAAATACTACTCTTTGCTTTCATCCCACAGAGTAGAAAGGCTGTCGAAAAGTGCAGCCCAGTCTAATAATCTGTTTGTTTTGTTTGGGTAACAATGTGCTTTCATCTTGCCACAGGAAGAACCAGCTTAGTGCAAATGTTGCCTCTCGTTGATCTTTCCGCCAGATGCTTCAAGAACTGATGTCACCTTTTTTTTTCTTTTTCATATAGCATCACTTTCCAAAGCCAGCCTCCACTACCCTGTCTCCCTCCACTCCCACTAACCCCCCAAGGCCTTCTCAAAGGGCAGAGAAGACAGCCAAGCCTGGTGCCTGTTGGAAGTGGAAAATGTATCTGTGTGATAAAGTGATTTTGTGTATCACAGGGTTGGAAAAGACTGGACATATGAAGAAAACTGTTAATATATTAAAATGAGGGGGGAATCTAAGAGCTTTTTTTTTTTTTTATCAATTGCAATTAGATGGACAGTCTTTCCGCTCATTCCCTGCTCTAGTCTGGGATGATAATAAAAATTTAATGAAGCCTGGGACGAGCAGAGAGCTCTGTCTAGGGACTGTGGAATAGAATATTTTAACTGTACATTTATACCAACTGTCTGGCTTCAAAGACGTGACTGCTTTTAATCTCGAATTAGAAAACCACAGATTTGAAATTAAATATTAGATACCCTCGGATCCCCTTCCTTTCTGAAATATTGTCACGACTCTGTTTTCCTCCATTGGCCCGTAACACACATATCTTAGGTCTCCAATTACATTTCCGTGAATAATAGATGGCTTTGATAGGGTGCAGTATTCTGGTGCTTTTGTTTTTTTTTTTTTTTTTAATAGAGTTAATGCAATATTAATTGGCTGTAGATGTTATAAGAATGCACAGCCCCCTTTTCAGGAACAAATCGATGAGACAGGATATGAGAGTCAGCAAGGCGAAGGCTTCTCCCAGCCTAGGTCACTTCTTTGTGGAGGGGACCTTCTTAGAGATTTGGGTAAGTGGAGGGCTGCTTTGAGTTCCGAGGCCCTGGCTGTGTAGGCTCTGCAACCTGGAGAGAGGACAGCGGGTGAGGGCGGAGGTACAGAAAGGGAACTGTGTGTGAGAGAAGCGGGGTGTGGGGAGAGCGATTACCGAAAGGCTTTACGAGCATTTCAAGGCTAAGGCTTCACGTGCGCCTGGCCCGTTCTGGCCGCGTGGAGGTATCAAGATCCTCGCACCCACCGCTCTGGCTTACCACCCTTTTGCACCCGCCGGCCTTGGGTTGCATGCCAGCCCCAACTACCCTCTCCTCCAGTTCGGGGTGCACCTTGGTGAGAAGCTGGTTGTGAATGGGTGAGGGTTAGAGTCCATAGGAGTTGGGGGGGGCAGAGCCGTCCACCCTCGCTGGACACATTGGCCCTGGCCCCTCGTGGCCCCCAGAGCCTGGGGGATCAGGAGGCTTGCCAGGCGCGCAGCCAGGAACCCGCGAGAAAGAGAGGCCCGGGCGCCTCGCCCCCTTGCATTTTACTAATCACGTCTATTTAAATTCTAGCGCGGTCCGCCGCGCTCTCACCGGGAAAGCTCTGGAGAACTGGACCCATCAATTATTCTGAAAAAAAAAATCCCAGACTACGTGAGGCTTCCAGCCTGCGGGAGGGAGGCGGCGGGAGGAGGTGGAGAACCTAGCCCCTACTCTTCTACCCTTCTCCCCGCCCTTCCCAGCGCGGGTGCCTTGGTGTACACTTAACTTCAGGGTCCTGGGGCCCAAAGGAGCTCTTGCATCTTCTGAAGATTTGCGCTTTTGTGGACCAGGAGGGGAGGTGGTGGGCGTGGACTGGGACCTGGCCTAGGTTTCCCTTCGACCCGTGTGGAGAGGTTTGAGTCCTATGCAGCCAGATCAGATAGATCACCGTTTCCTGGCCTGCTACCCCTTCTGCATCGCTACTACACGCCACCCTCACTTTTGGCCAGGTCCCTAATGCGGGCCGACTGGTTGGGGGCTGCTGGGCGTGGAGCTGTCCCCGTTCAGCCTTCCTTTACTCCACAGACCTGCGAGGATGGGACCTTAGGGACATACTAGTTTAGGAGCCTTTTAGGAACCTCGATTTAAAGTCCTCTAGCACTCACCCCATCCCCTATTCAGGCTCCGGGATGCCCCGAGGCGGAGCAGCAAGCCGAGCGCGCAGCTGGACGCGCAAGAAGAACGCGTTCGCTCTAAAGTAGGGAGGCGGGTGAGCTTGGCTAGTAATTACTGCCCCCCCCAAGCCTCACCCGCCCCCACCTCCGCACTGGGTCTGCAGCCATTACTCCAGCTGTCACTCGGCGGAAAGCAAGCGCCCTCCCCCCTTCCCCCGACTTTGCTGTAGCTAACAGAAGCCTGCGCCCCCCCTTGCACTCCGATAGTGTCCGGGTCGTGGTTCCTAAATTTTTGTTATAATTTTTCATAAATACAATACTTCCTCCTTCCTCTGTCCCCTAACCTTCCCATTTTCTGGACCCTGGGAACATATTCAAAGTCTTATTTGTGTATATTGGTGTTTATTTTGTTTTTGTTTTTCTTTGACGGGGGGGGGGGGTAGGGGGTTCTTTTGTAGCTTCTGGGTTTCCCTGAATAATTTGAGGCGACAAGAAAATGAGAAGTATGTATCAGATATTTTTGAAAGAAGCCAACTGGCTTCTGGAATTCTTGTAAGATGCCAAAGTCATCCTGTTAAATCAATGCGGTTTGATTTAAAAAAACAAAACAAAACAAAAAACAAGTTACTGATGGGCTTGAAAGTGATTGAAAGGCTTAAATCTACACCTTCTGCAGGAGTGGCTCAGGCAGCGTTGTTATTCGCAGAAGGCCTGGGGGACTCTGAGTTGGTGGGCTCACCAGAAGATAGGTGGTTAATACACATAGGGCCAGATAGTCCTACTTTCCCAAAGGGACACCAAGGTTTGGCTAAATGGCAGTCTGTATCTCTGTGCAATTTGGTTAAATGGGGGTGAAGAATCCCTGATTTCCAGAGACAGAGTAGGTCTTGGTTTGGGGAACTTTTGGCCTGGTGTGTGAGATGATGGAGGTGTGTATATGGAAGGGAACTTGAGGTAATTCCTTTGGAAGAAACAGTCACCTCATCTTCCAAATTCAGCAGCTGTCCAGCGTCCAGATATGAAAGGGTAAGATTTCCCCCGGGGAATCCCCCTGACCCTTGCCCAGACTAGCTACCCCTACTCCAATCCTGGCCTCTCAATTTCCTTGTTTTAAACCCATGGACTTCTATTCATTGCACTGGGGGTGGGGAAGGTGGGAGTGAGGTGTCTCTCCCTTGGTGTAGACAGTCCTCTGAGGCCCAGCGGGCCTTTGGGCTCAGCAAAAGCAAGATCTACTCTAAAGGTGCGCCAAGACCAGCTTAAGCCAAATCACTTTATAGCACTCAGGATGCATACCTCCTCATACATCCATACATCCTAGCCTCCTCAGGCTTGGCCTAAAGCCACAGACCCCAAGAGGGGTAAACATCCTCTACTTCAACTCTGTCATTTTCCTGGAAACTTGTCATCCAGGTAACACACACAGGTAGATGGATGTTCACAGACCAACACGGGGTAGACGAAGGGATATTCCCTGGGGGCCACCAGCATGTCTTGATGAAACTTTTCAAACTCACTCAAAATCTCTCTCTCTTAGTCTAGCCCAAACAAGTGATTAGACTGGAAGGTGCTTGAGACTCACCTCCCTAAGTTTTTTTTTTTTTTTTTTTTTTAAAGCGCACCTAACAGGCTTTGACCTTCTGTTTGCCACCGGTGTCTTTCCTGCCAGTCCTGCCTACACACAGAGCCCAAATCACGTGTCTTTTGGCTGTAGCCCCTCTGGCTCCAAAGGTGAGACAGTCCGTAACTGCCAGGAAGGACATGGGGGCCCCGCCTGCCTACAGCTGGGCTCAGTAGGGGCGAGGGGCCAGAATTAGATGGAGTATTCCATTTGGAATCAGGCTTCAGTGCTTCAGGCTCTGGGCTTTCCTGGACCTTGTGGTGGCTTCCAGAGAGGGCGTCCACGCTCACTGGTTTGAAGTCTCATTTTGGTACCAGTTGGGAGGTTCTCACTAACAACTCGGAATCTGGCTAACTTTCCATCTCAGTACCTGGAAGTGACTGCTTCTTTGCCTGAATGAACCAGAATGAAAGCCACCGCTTTTTCCTCCACCTCCGGAGTCTTTGGTTTTGGGGTGGAGGATGAGTAGGGAGGAGACCCCATCCTTGGCTGCTGAACTAGCAGTTCTGATTCCTTCGGAGAGAAAAGTCGTTTTTGAGGGCTGTGGCATTCATATCCTTAAATTGTGTCCCTAACTTCGTGGAAAGGTCCTAAATGTGTTAAGTAAGAATTGGTTGGCAACTTGCACTTTCTTTCATCAACTTTTCACTTTGCAGCCCTGAGAGCTTTTAATTACAGTATTGTCAGAGGGGTCCATTCTTCTATTTCCTAAATCATTTCATTGATTTTTTTTTTTTCTCATGCTGCCTTCCTTTTCAGCAAGACTTATTTTTTTTTTTTTCCCTGGGATTCACTCAGAGCTTGAGAGGTGAACAAGAAAAAAGAGGGAGTGTGAAGGGAGACTGGTGGTTAATAGGAGAGAAATTTCTCCCTCTCCCCAGGGAGAGGGAGAAATGCAAAGAATAACCAGGTCTGCCCTCTCCCTAGTGGAGACAGTGTAGACACAGAAAAGAGAAAGGGAAGCTATAATAAAATAGAAAGGGCGCAGTGTGGGGCACCAGACCAGTCCCATTTCATCAGGTATTCTTAATTAGATCCATGAGAACTCCAAATACCCAGATAATTGATAATTAGCCTTGGTAACATGCATTTGTTCACTGTAAATAAAATTGCAAAATTTCCTGAAGGTGACTCGAACTACATACTCTGGGCAGGAAGAAAAAGTAGAGGAATAAGCAAATGTAGCTCTCTGAGTTGAAATGTGGCAAACACCACTTCCCATTCTGAAAAGCTCAGCTACTTTTCCTCCTAAAACCGGGTGAAACCAGAATTCTTTGGTTTTGTCACTAATTCTGTTATTTGCATAACTCTAAGTTTTATTTTTCAAAAATAGTTTTTATCACCCAGTTTTGGCATCAGCACGGAGCATAAGCCAGCCAGCGGAAAACAGAGAGAAGCAGGATCTTGCTGTCAGACAAAATGAGAGGTGAGGCTGCTCTTTCTACTTATTCCCACTGCTTCAGAATCCTATACTAGTTGGTAGAAGAAATGTCTAGATGTTTCCTGAATGTCCCTTTAGCACTAGAAGTATGTGTGATTGGGGTAGAGGGTTGGAGGGAGGAGTAGACAGATTTAATGGAAGATAGGAATAATCGTATTTATTGTACCCCAATTTAAAACTACTTCATAACTCAGTAATGATGGTAAGAAGCATCCTTACTCTCCACCATTTAACTCCTGGCCATTAGGTATCAGTTACTCCCAGATAAAAAGATTTAATCAGTTAAGAAGAAATCTCTTTAATGCTCAATCCCTCACCCTTCCATTTCTCCCCTCCCCCTGCCTCTTCTCATTACTCTCATCTTTCAAATGGCTTGGGTAAAGAAATCTTAGAAGCTACTGTCACTAGTAGAAACAGCTCTCTTATTGAGGCAGGATTTCTGTATCAACTCTAACACTGCCCATGAGCAGCTTATAAAAATGATCCCCCAAATCCATATTTATCATGCACGGGTAAGGCAAAGAAAACTGTCCTGAAATGCAATAATGCTTGACTTTCTTGCAGCAGAAAGGCTGAGTTTTTGTTTGTAAATTATAATAAACAAGCCATTGACAAGCTAGAGTTGTCTGTTTTTCAGGTTTTGCAAACTCATTCTTATACCAACTCTTTCCACTTGTTTAAGAAAGGATGCTATCCCTGAAACTGCGGCCAGATGCAACTCTAAGCAACCCCAGAGTTTCAGATGGCATTTGCCCCAACTGATGCCAAGTAAACAGCAGAAAGTGGACACAGGTAACACCATCTTAGAGTAACTCCTCTTCCAGGCCTCCCATTATCTGTCAGAGCAGGAACAGGTCGGAAGGAAATCAATTTTAAGAATCAATCCCCAAGCCCCTTCATACACTCTGATAACTTGACTTAACACTTAGAATGTTGGAAGCACAGGAGGGAAGGGGGAAAAAGCAGAGCCACAAATATCTCCTCCCCTTTAAAATGTTCCTCCAATGGAGTTCCTCCAACCGTTCCTCTCTGAACTCCTTCTGCTCTCAAATTCTTTTCCACTCTTTTTCTTCCCACCACACCACTACCACCATCATCTTTCCCTTTCTCCTTTCCCCTCCTCACTTTCCCTCTCCCATTCCCTCCCCGCTCCCCAGCACTTTCTTATAGAACCTGAATTGTGTGCAAAGCTAAAAATGAGATCTCAAGTGATTTCATAATGAGAGGTTTCTAAAACTGTGATCAGTAGGGCTTAGATCCCAGAAAGTTGTCTGTGTCTTTGCGGGTACTATGGGGGTATATGGTTCGGGAGCATATGATGCAGCCCTGGGTCTTACTGAAGGAGAGAGTTGTGTCTGTTCTGGGTGTCTTGGTGGGTGTGAGGTACAGGTCGAAGGGACTTGAGTCTGGATGCTCTTTCATGACCCTCTTTAACCATGTGGAGGAGATGCGAAGGACATTTTTACTCTTGATTGAAGAAGAACACACGACTCTAGAAAATATCATATTTACTACCTAAACACACTGACTTTTAGATGGAAATGCCATCAGTTGTCTCTGCCCAGTTCTGTTGCAGATCTATTAATCATATCCACAAGGATTGCCAAAATGGCAAGGCTCTCTTCACTTTTCAGTTTATACAGAACAGAATCATTTACATAAAGTCCTTAAGGCAAATAACTGTTGGGGCTCTAATTTATATCTGATCGAAAATTAGCCGTCATTATGCGCTCCATTAGCAGCATCTTTAATGTGCTTCTAAGCACCATTTGTCAAGCGGCTTGTTAATATCCTTCAAGTCTTTAAAGTTGAGAGCTCATTAAAGAGTGCGCTCTGTTATTGATGTAATTTAGATGAGTTTGGAAGAGCAAGTACACCATGCCTTGAATGGGCAACCTCCAGAAGCCAGGGCAAGGGGCCATTTGGTGACCAAGTTCACTATGAATGATGTCCCAGAAGCCTTCATGCTTCTCTGACAGCAGGTCTCTTGGACCCGCAGAGGTGTTTTTGAAGGCCCACTCCCTGCCCTGTGTACGTCATCCATCTCTTTGGGAAGGCCTATGTTTATCTTCAGTGTTTTCTTTTTTCCTCACCAATTCATAATATACTGTGGCTCATTGAACCTTGTGAGAAGGAGCAGGGAGCATAGAAAAATGGGCCCTAATATAAGATCCTTGATGAGAGAATTTGACAGTTTTCTTTTTTTTTTTTTCTTCACACCTCCATCGCTTATTTAGTGCCTAGTTGTTTACTTCCTGAGGTCTGTCCTTTATTCCCCAGAGTGGAGGAAGTAAATATCCATTGAGAAAACCATAGGCTGAGAGACAGAGATACTGCCCTTGAACCTATTTTGACTGAGGTACAGTAAACCCGCTTAATTATGTACATATTATTACATTATCTATCAACCACCCCATCAGAAGAGCATAAAGGCCAATAAATTACCTCAGTTATTTATCTAAAAATCCATATATTTTGTCATTTTCTTTCTGGAGGAGATTATGTTAGTGTAACACAATAAAGAAAAGCATTAGCACAGTCAGAAAATTGCAACTGAGTGCAACAGTAATTCCACTAGCAGGAATAAATAACAGTTTAGAAGGCTGCATTTTGTCCTGGATTTTCTGGTAGGTTGTATCAGCCTTCCTTTTGATTCAAGTCTTGAGTGAATCTGTGAATCCTGCTAGCAGGGGTTTAGTAAGATTTCGTACACCTGCCTTCCCCCTTCTAAATCTTACATTAAAAGAAAAACATTCAAACCATCATGATTTTTGAACCCCACTTCTATCTCTACTCTAAATTCACTTCCCCTCCTGAGACCTGGGGACTCAGAGATTAATGCAAGATAATGAAAGACATTAGGCATTTTATTCTCTCCTCTAAATTTCCAAGATTCTTTCAGCCCTGGAAGCTTGTGTGAAGATGGTTCTACTTTATCAGATTGAATAAAAATAAAACCAAGAGTTTAGGAACTGGATGGGGTGGGGTTGGTCCAAATACCTTCAAGTCTTCTGTAAGCCCCTCTCTCCCCTTTACCTCCCTCTTCGAGAATAATCTCATTTTCATCATTTGTTGAACAGCTTATTCTTGCAGTCCACACCTTAAAAGAGTTTATTACTCACACATGGAGAAAGAGAAGGGAGAAAGAAAGATATAATAAGATCAATCTAAGGACATATTGAGGTCATATAACAGCACAAATATTCTCAAGTGCTCTGTATAATGTGCAGTGGGGATTTTGGGCAGTTTTATTGTGTGGTAGGATCCTCATCTCCGTTGTTTTTTACAGGATTCCTCCAGGCTAAAGTAATAAAGCGAGTAATTAGAATGCTAAAGACAGATGTAAATAACAGGAATGAGACAGCGGTGACAGATGAGCGGCTGGGTCAGGAAAGAGCCCAGTTGGTGGAAATGACACCGCTCCCTCGCTCCGGATCCCCTCCCCCACGCCATTCCCATTTTTTCTTTCGGCCCCTGCTCCCTCCCAGCCCTGGCCTTAGGCGGCCGACCGGGGACACACGGGTCAAAATTGCACTGGGGAGGCGCAGCGTGGCTGCCGTCCCCGGAAGCCGCGCGGGGGCCGTGCGGAGCCCGGAAAGCTACAGGCTCGACCCCTGATCGGCCGCGAGGTCCGGCGCCACTGGGGCGCCAGGGCCTTCCGCGGGGCCCCTCCCGCCCGCAGCCCCGCAGCCGCGCCCGCACCTCCAGCCTGCGCCCCGGCCACGGCCTCCCGGGCATCACGGGCGCGGTGCTTAAGCGCGGCCCCGCTTCGTCCTCGCATCGGCCCCGCTGCCTTCGGGCCTCTGTCGCCTTCTCGCCCAAGGCAGGGCGAAGAGGCCACGGAGGTGCCTTCACCGCCCACTTGGGCCCAGGAAGCCCAGCTGGCGCGTCTTTGGCGCCTCGGCCAGCGGAGCGGCCGCGGCCCAAAACCTGGGAAGCGGCCCCAGCCTGCCGGCTCTGCGCCGGGGTCTTGAGTCCCACGCTGAGAGTGCATCACAGGCCTTGCTTTGACTCCCCTCCAAGGCCACCCCTCAGGACCTAGCCTTTCCTGAGGTACATGTTACGTTACCCCACGCAGGACCCGAGAAAAACAACTCTGCATGCCCTTCGACAAGTGTGGCTTTCCCAGCCCTGACCTACCAACCACTGGGCGTGTAAGAGAGCAACCACACTAGTTCCCCAGTGAACTAGCTTCATTTCCCTCCCAATGATTTAAGTAGACTGAGCGGCCTGGTCTCAGTTCGTTATATGCAAGTGTAAAAGTGTACATGCTACCTAACCGCTGTCTTTGACGTTAGAGAAAGAAGAATCAGGTCTGAATCCAATCTCTTAACAGGTCCTTTAGTTCCGAAAACCCCATAGACAACTCCTGTGATCTGGTTGCCAGAGAGCCCTTCTTATTCCTGCTTGTAGGAGCCATAGTCCTAAAATTGGGGCCTATTCATGCTCCAGGGTTTATTTTAAGGAGAATGACAATTCTAGCATTCCAAAAATCTTTTGGAATGGATGTGGCTGAGAGTGCACAGAAGTGAACACACACCACCTTTCTATGTTAGCTTTAGAGGACCGAATGCCTTCTTTTTAGCATCAGTACTCTTCAGATTACAACACGCATGCATCAAACAAATGGAAAATCCCAGAATGAGCCAGATTAGGTGACGAGGCAGCTCTAATCTTCCCGGTAACGTTGGTACTGGGATAGGTTAGCAGGTGCTTATGAAAGGCAGTGAGAGCCGACTCAGCGGATGAATTCCTCTGGTACTTCCTGGATTATTAACATCAGTTATGCCCACCAGTGGAGGAAGAGAGCCGTTCCTTAGGATTTTTAAAAGAGGCTTGTAAATGAGTGGGGCAAATTGAGAAATACATATTTATCAATTTTGGTTTTAATTTTTAATACCTACTCAGTAAATGCATTTTCATAATTTTTATTGATACACGTGATAGATGCCTTTCTTAGCCTATTCCCCACCTGATTCAGACTGATTATTATTTTGGTTTGTGTTAACATTTTATTTTTAAACAACTATCTCTTCCTTAAAAAAAAAACCACACTGGGGAATGGCTGTGGAGTATTTATAAAACTGGTGATGATGAGCACTATTTCTCTTAGGCTCATAGGTCAGATGTTTGAGGCTTTTGTTAAGTCTATACTTAATAAAAGAAGAGTATTTCAGGTAGACCTGGCTAAAGAATTCGATGTCTTTCCTAGATGAAAAGTTTATCAGCATTGGTGGGTATTGATGAGGGGTCACCATAGAATTCATGGAAAATTGACAGCTTCGTCAGGATGATATGTCTGTTTCTATCTCTAGTAATTGGAGGTCTGATTAGTTATAAAAGGACCGATCTTGGAAAACTGAATTGGGCCTAAAACTAATGCCTCTGAAGAAAGGTACTGGATTAATGGATAAATTCCCTCTACTTGTGTGTAGCCTCAGGAGCTGAAATGTGGGTCTGCCCGGAATTTTGATCTAGTCATACCTCTGATAGCAGTCTTCACTTACTCATGTAAGGAAGCTTCATACACGTGGACTGAGTCAGGCTGGTACACCCAGTGGTGGTAGAGGATAGTGGTTAGTGGAAGATTATGCCTCAGAGAAGGTTATATTGTAAATATGTGTTGTAGCCACCTGCTGGGCATGGATTCCTCATTGCTAAGGTAACTATGTGACTGGAAATGAGGAGAAGCAGGAGGAGTACTGGGAAGGAATTGGAGGTCATGTCAGCTTGGGCCACTTTTATAGGAGATGAGAATCACTTCTTGGTTTCCTTTTATCTCTGTAAAGGACCTTTACTGTGTGCAGAACTCCCTTCTGTTACAGAAATTTCAAATGTTAGGTTGTAACTCATTAGTGAGTAATGAAGTCAATTTAGGGGGTTATGACTCACATAAAGAAAAGATTTAAAAAACGAAATACAATAGAAACATTCAATGTGGAGCACATATTGTGAGAACAAGTTTTGTTTCGTGAAACTTTAGTTTTTGTTTTATTTATGTCTGTGTGCCTATATTGGGCCATGGTGTAGAATGTATTTCTTATTGTGTGTTTTAATCTAAAACATTTGAAAACCATTGTTGTAGGGCTTATGCTGTGTCCTACCTTATCTGAGAACTCTTTCTGCATTATGCCAGTCCTTAACGTTCATAGTTCTTTTTCCCATCACCATTTATTTGTGCCACTTACTTGATGCTTCTCTCATGCTTTTTTGTATCATGAATTTCTCATATGTACATGTCTTTCCTGCCTAATCAAGTTGAAACTTCTTCGAAGATGTATATGTTAGGCTTCTTTGTATACTTCATGGTTTCTAATGTGGTGCTGAACCCAATCAACAAATGGAGATGGCTGATTATGTGCTTAGCAAAAGCAAGCCACATCTTAGCTCACATGCCACCTTCTCAGGGATGCATTTCTTCTTCTTTTTCAAGCAAGAAGTTTATTTAAACAAAAAGATGCTTGACTTAAAGGGAAAACTATTTAGGAATCGTTCCTTTTATTTAAAAAAAATTTTAAAAAGATTTTATTTATTTATTTGACAGAGAGATAGAAAGAGCACAAGCAGGGGGAGTGGCAGAGGGAGAGGGGGAAGCAGGCTCCCCGCTGAGCAGAGAGCCCAATGAGGGGCTCAACCCCAGGACCCCAGGATCATGACCTGAGCTGAAGGCAGATGCTTAACCGACTGAGCCACCCAGGCGCCTGGAATCTTTTCTTTTAGAGGAATTTAAGGGATGCATTTCTTAACCTGTTCCCCACCTCTACTCCAGCCTAGATCATGTCCCCCTGTTACTAGCTCCCATAGCACTATGTAATGCCTTCCTAATACTTATTGGGGTTTGAATATAAGTATTTGTGTGACTACGTGATTTGTGTCCTCCACTAGAGTATAAATTTCATTGAAATGGGCCACATCTGTTGATCTCACATGTACCTAGCACAGAATTTGGCACATGGTGGACACTTAATATTTGTTGACTGACTGACTGACTGACTGACTGACTGATGGACTGACAGGCTAAATGACTTAAAGAATGACCAGCTGTTCTGGCAGAGGAAATAGGCCCTTTCTTGTTATCAGAAAAACATTTTGCTAATGAACATGAGATAAGAAGGGAAGAGTCAGATCTGATGATTTGAGAAAGATAAACTTTTGCATTGTGGTGTCTCATTTTTTTTTTTTAAGATTTATCCATTTATTTGAAAGAGAGAGGGCGCACACATGCATGTCTGAGCAATTGGTGGGGGTGGGGGGGTGGGCAGAAGAAGAAGCAGACTCCCCGCTGAGCAAGGAGCCTGACGCGGGGCTCGATCCCAGGACCCTGAGATCATGACCTGAGCTGAAGGCAGACGCTTAACCGACTGAGCCATTCAGGTACCCCACATTATTAGTATTTTTTCTAATTATGCTAGCAGCAGGCTATCTTGGTTTACTTGCACCTGGCTATAGAAATGGGTTCATGTAAGAAGAACCTACGTGAATGACATTTCTGCCATTTCTGAATAACTGATATGGAGAAAATGGATTCTATTGTGTGTGGTTCAGTTTGTGACCTACATAAGAAACCTCTCTCAGAACTTATAAGCTGCTTCTCCTTCTTCATAAGCCAGTAGTCTTCTGTTTATTAGATAAATGAGGGCTCTACTCCTGTGATTTCCCTCTTTGCCCTGGCAAATAGTGCAGGGCTAAGATTTGGGTTAAAATACCACAGGATTTCACTCATTTGTGGAATTGAAGAAACAAAACAAACCATCATGGGGAAAAAAAGAGAGAGGCAAACCAAGAAACAGACTCTTAACTACAGAGGACACACTGATGGTTACCAGACTGGAGGTGGGAGGGGGATGGGTAAAATAGGTGATGGGGATTCAGGAGGGCACTTGTCCTGATAAGCACCAGGTGATGTATGGAAGTGTTGAATCACTAAATTCTACACCTGAAACTAACATTACACTGTATGTTAACTAGCTGGAATTTAAATAAAAACTAAAAAAACCAAAAATACAATTGGTTCTTTTCTATATACAGAATATTTATCTTCTTGTTCTCTAGGCTTTTATAACGTGATTTTTTTTGTTATTTATTATTTATTTATTTGATTATGTGCTTTCTGGTTTTATTATACTTATGTCAGCATGCCATAGAAAAAAATGGCATGCCTCGACTTTGATCTGAGTGCAAATTCTAAACAAATTTATATTGTAACACTTCCTAGCTATGTGATCTTAGAAGAGTAACCTCACTGTGTCTTACTATTCTCATCTGTAAAATGAGATCAATACTATTTTCCTCATTGTTTTAATTATATCTGAGTTACCAATGCAGTGTTTAGCACACTTTAGGTGCTCAGAAAATACTAGTTCTCTTTCTTTCCATTTATGCTGCGTAACTTCAACTCCATTATGGAAGGAGGTAAATAGGATCCATGATAACAAAAGGGTTTGGTGTGTTGAAGTTACATTTTATGTTTTTTTTGAAAACCGAAGAAAATAATTTTGTTTTTCTCAGTTACTTTATCTACAAAATTTAGAAAATAATAATCATTATCACATCGGATGATTATTTGTTAATAATATTGATGTATGGATTATTTAAAGGTGCCCATGTATGTGTCAAGGATAATCTTGAAAAGACTAGGAAGAGATAACTTGATGCGCTGAGAATATCATTTCTAGTTTCAATTATCAGGGTTTTTTTTTTAATTAATTACATGTATGGATTATTTTTTTACTAGTATTTTAGATATAAGTTTATATTTCTTGAGGAAACTGAAAATATAATACTTCACATTCTCTACCTGAGTGGTGATAGTGTACCTAGGGAAATGTGAACTAGAGCTTCGGCTCCAGGGGCACACGCTGAGGTGTAAGTAGTGGTTGCCATCGTATAAACTCAAATTTAAATAGCAGCCAAATAGAACTGGTCAGGTAGGCACACAGACTTCTCGCAGAACCAGGTATCAGAAAGAAGCTGGATGGCTAGGACCTAGGGGAGGGTCACCGGGAATGAGAAACCAGTTTTTGATGTTCCAGGTAGACCTGGAGTTCAGCATGTAGAAAATGAAAGGTGTTCAAAATACTCTAGTTTCCTTTATACTTTGTGGGCTTTATATAGGAATCGGAGGCAGAGGGCTATTCTGGAGGTAACTGCAATATTAGGGAACTCTGCTGCTGTATTCATGGTTCGAATGAGATATGAGACCTTGTTTCCCCATGATACCATGCCTTTTTTTTTTTTACACCAGGAGTCCTGGAATTACTATATTAATTTGTAAATGGAACACTTAAATCGTTAGTTTAACAAACTTTTCTTGAGTTGCAG
Organism: Mirounga leonina; assembly: GCF_011800145.1. Classification (NCBI taxonomy): domain Eukaryota; kingdom Metazoa; phylum Chordata; class Mammalia; order Carnivora; family Phocidae; genus Mirounga; species Mirounga leonina. Next base: position 38,682,574 of record NW_023270454.1, on the reverse strand, counting down.
GTATTTTGAAAGATGTTGAGAATAAAAGACATGATTTACCCCTGAAAAAAACTGAGATTCTGAGGGAGAGAGACCCCTGAAGAATACGATGAGCAAATGCTGAGAGCTGGGACACAGAGTTAAGGACAGAGGGCGATGATGATAGAGAAATTGGAGCGACACTTTATGTTTTGTGAGACAATCGTTTATACTAACACACTCCTCCCTCCCCCCTGCAAGACGCACTCTGAATGACACAGGCAGAATGAAGAATTTCTTTTGTTTGGAGCCTTTTTTGGCTTATGGAAAACCATAATTATGTGTTAAAGTCAAGTGGAGAAATGAGATAACTGTAGGAAAGATTCCATTTTGCCATTGAACTCTGTGCATTTGCATTCCAGTCAATGTCCTTTCTGATGCGTTTGCTTGAGAATTTTAGGTTTACACATGTTTACTGTAAACAATTTTTAGCTCAATGAAAACAGTACTCTACCCATTATCCCTTTATTGAGAATAGATACTCTTTTGGTTTCTAGAAAGCAGTATCAGAACTAGAAGAGGAAAATTTTTGCTTTCCTTATTTTACAAGGATGGTATGCTTTTATTTTTAGAATCAACACATTTTTTGAGAAATTTTAGCAGGTTGCAAACTGGGCAAAATTTCTTCTACCCTTTTTGTGCAACTATAGGATTGCATATTCTGCACTAGTGCTTCAAGGATGTTTCACATTTATTATTTGCAAAATGCGCCAGTTTAATACTTTGGGAAAATGTATTTGGGAGTGAAACAGCCACCCCATGCTTTAGTGATTGTGGATGTGAACAGTGATCATTTTGCAAGATGAGAAGCTCATAGTGGTAATAAAGCTAAGAGAATGATAGCATGTCAATAAGCCTCAGCTACCTATTTAAAAGTCTTATTTGCTTTTAACATATAATAATCTGGCCACTGTATAATAATCTGGGCCCCACATTTCCCAGCAGTTGGGGAGCTGGCTTTGGTCGTGTGTTGCCCTGCAGGACTTGGCTAGGAGCCAGGCCACAAGCGCAGGCAGTGTGGAAGTCAGGTGAGGGGAATTAGTTAAGCTTTTAATTAACTCACCCTTTCCTGTTGTAGGGATGTGTAGAGACTCAAGTCTTCAGTTTATACCTCAAATGCCCAAACTAAGACACATATTGATGTAAGCAATAAACCGTTTCCTAAGCTTCAACTCTGCGAGTACAGAGGTATAGCAAGGCTTTAAAGAGCTACTCAGCAGACCCAGGAGGCTGCAAGAATTTGTATGGAGATGGAGAGACGTGGGGCACCTCAAGGAGCTGGGATTTCTACTCCAGCCATCGTTGCCACCCTTCTCGGGGTGGAAGGCATCTGTGTTATGAAAGTAGTATGTTTGAATACATTCCGCATATACATCTGTACGTAGTTAACGTAGATACAACTGGACACAATTTATTTATACCTGTGGACTGTTGCCCTTGGGGGGTTATTAGTTTGGGCACGTTCTAAACCTTTTGTTTATTTATTTATTTAGATTTTATTTATTTATTTGACAGAGAGAGAGAGAAAGAGAGAGAGATCACAAGCAGGGGGAGCAGCAGAGGAAGAGGGAGAAACAGGTTCCCCACTGAGCAGGGATCCCGATGTGGGCTTGATCCCAGGATCCTAGAATCATGACTGGAGCTGAAGGCAGACACTTAACCGACTGAGCCACCCAGGCCCCCTGTTCTGAATCTTTTAAATCTCCTAATTCTTATGGATTACAGTTTTGCGTCATCGTATGCTTATGTGGTCACTGTCTCTGAAGTCAACTTCTAAATTTTTAATGATGAGAATGTTTACTGTGATCACATAAGAAGAAGTCCTGAGCGAGGACACTCTAAAGCTGGCTAATCTCACGTGAAAGCAAACTGTTATCCACTGCAGGAAAGGGAAGACGTGCTCTATCGCCGAGTGCAGCATCAAGCGTGATCTACAGGAGCAGAATCGGTCACTGGAGTCTCAGACTCTTTGATAAATGCAGACCAGCCAGTGGCGGAGGCAACCAAGTTGGAGAAGTCAAGGACATGGCTGGTGGCCAAGGCAGCTGCTTGTGACTTCTGCTGGGAGTTTGGGGACAGAGCTGAGGAGCACCAGTGTGTATACTCAAGAGACACTGATCTTCATTTATCGTCTGGGGGATTTAGTAGACCTTACGTATAGATATAAAAATGACAAGAGTTGACTTACCAGGCGTTATTTTTCTTTTCTTTTAAAGATTTTATTTATTTATTTGAGAGGGAGAGAATGAGAGAGAGCACGA